>NW_017307197.1:396797-420134 GCF_000935625.1 Nanorana parkeri
CCCCCACCAAGAAAAAAAAATGTAAAAAATGACAACATGATTGTATATCTCCCTGAAAATCTCACTCCATTTCTGTTCTGTCCTTCAATATATGTGAATAACATGATTGATAGAATTACAATGCATGATAGTAGAAAGCCATGATTAGACATAATTAGCCTGAACAACCTCCCTCTCCTGAAGAATATATATCACATCCATTACAGCGCCCCTAAGCGCAAAACCAAAACCAAAAAGCGGTTTTCTACTATCATGCATTGTAATTCTATCAATCATGTTATTCACATATATATGAAGGACAGAACAGAAATGGAGTGAGCTTTTCAGGGAGATATACAAATTGTATATCTCCTTTATATTTCTCCTTTTTTATTTTCTCACCTACCTGCCTCAGTCAGTCCTCGCCTCGTGCCAGTCTGCCTCTTTCCGGATGTCCTGGACGTGAGTGAGGCACCCGTCCGCACTGCCTCACGTCCTCTAGGGAAGCCCGTGACATGTCATGCTATGCGGGCAGGGGCCGAGGGAGGAGCTACCTTTAGGATGCGATGGTGCAGATCGCATAGGTCAATACGTTATGGCATTGCTGTATGATACCACCAGCTATAGAGGACTATAAATCTCAGAAATACACTGTACAGCAGTGCATTTTTATAAAAGCTTGTGCCTGATCCAACCAGCCCGGATCGCATACCGATGCGATCCGCGCTGGCTGGATCTAATCAGGCACTGTAGAGGGCAGCCCGCGGGGGCCTCCAGAGGTCAGCCTAGAGGAGCGATCGGCCGCCGTGTACAGAGCCGCATCTGTAGCGGCTCTGTACTCTGTAAGTGGCGGCGGAGGGAGCCACTGCACCGGCGGCCGTAAAATTCTATTAGTGGGGCCAGTGACGGGCCCCCTGACGGCTGCGGGCAGCGCGTTCGGGCCCCACAACCTTTATTGGGCCCGGGGCAAGTGCCCTCTTTGCCCTGCGCTAAAGACGGCCCTGTGTGTTAACCCCACCAACCAATCATCTTCCAGCTGTAATCCTCCAGCGATTTAGAAACGAAGACCCCACACCTGATTGGTTTCTGTGGGAAACTGCTCTGCGTGCATTGCTTTTTATAAAAAAGCCCAACCGTTCTACTCCATAATAATAAACTTTGATCAACACCTGCGCTGTGCAGACATAACACTGAAATCTGTTTCCTTGTAACGAGACAAGCCCGAGGCCTGATCTGTGAAAGTCGTTCTGTTCTTGGATACCTTCCACCAGACAGGAAGCGTTTTCCACTTAGTACATGAGTTAATGCGGACAAGTCATTTCTAGCAGTTGTCAGTGTCCGGTGTAATTGTTGGCTGTGTGCTTACAACGCCTATGGATAAAGAGTCACGATCCGAGAATAGTCATATTTACCTGATCAGTCAGAATCGCCCCAAAAATGCTATAAAAATACCAGATGGTGACGAATTTGTGTGTTGCCGTCTGTAGGGCTTGGACAGGTCTGCTGTAGGGAAATGCAAAAAAAATATTCACAGGAACGTGCGGTAACTTGGCTGTCAATTGAACACGTCTCTTGTGTTCTCCTTGGTGACACTTCCCCTTCCTCACCATACAACAAGACTTTGTGGTTTCCTCCTGAGTTTAGACCCAGCCAAGTTCCTCTCATTTTGTTTAAAGAACACATCATTTTAATACTTCCTAGACAGCCCACAGGGCAGGTTACAAGGTATCAGTTAGTTACTCAAAACTGGATTTGTGTTCTCACATTCAGTTAAGTTAGCTTTTAATGTCATAGCTCAATAGTGGCCATCTTGGAAAAGATGGCTGATAGCCAAAGCGGCCTGATGTCATTCAGACTAAAGGCGCTCCAAGAGTTGATCACCATTCAATCCAAGTGACAGCACTAGGACAGAAACCCGTGCTAAGGTTATATAGGCAGCACAGTGGCTTGTTTTTTAGCACTTCACGGGTACTTAGTTTGAATCCAGGTCCAGCCAGGACACTTTTAGGAGTTTGCATCTTCTCCCTGTGCTTGCATGGGTTTCTTACCACATGCCAAATACATGTTTGAATCCAGGTTCGGTCAAGACAATATGAGGAGTTTGCATGTTCTCCCTATGCTTGCATGGGTTTGCTCCAACACTCCAAAGACATGTTGATAGGTCAATTGACCCTATTATGTGTGCTTATGAGATAGGGACCTTATATTGGCAGTACAGTGGCCTATTGGTGAGCACTTTGTCCTTGAAGCACTGGGGATCCCTGGTTTAAGTCCTGGTCAGGTCAAGGAATTTGCATGTTCTCTCTGTGCTTGCATGGGTTTCCCCCCACACTCCAAAGACATGCTGGAAGGTTAATTGGCGCCTGTTGAAATTGGCCCTTGTATGTATGCATGTGAGCTAGGGACCTTAGATTGTAAGCTCCTTGAGGGTAGGGACTGATGTGAATGTGCAACTATGTAAAGCGTTGTGTAATTTGTTGTCTATATAAATACCTGTAATAATAACAAGTTCCCTGTGGATGGGGAATGAACAGTATGTAAAGTACTTGGAAAATTGATGGTGTGATATACATACCTGTAATAAAGAAATAAAATATGATGGCTTCCTTTCTTTCAGAAAATGCTTCCTGGTTGTCATGCTGAACCACTGGCATCAATGCACACTGAGCCGGAACAATTATGAAGCCGCAGCAAAGTCCTGACTTTACTGGCTGCATATGTGTCCTGGATCAGTGACTCATATGCAGTCCATGAAGCCAGAGGATTAGCAAGGCAGCCAGAGATCAATCATTGTCAGGATGACAGCACTGGTAGCCCACATACATATATGTGCAAAGTTAGCATCCCACAGCAACCAACCAGATTCCTGTTCACATGAGTCAGAACAATAGTTGATCAGTTGGTTGATGATTGGTTGCTGTGTGTAAGTGCATTTTACTCATTAAATAATTAAATAGAATAACAATGTTAATATCATTATCACTTTTCATTTCATGGTACAACATATTTAATATATTTAGTAGTCTGTAGTGACCTATCAGATCTTAGCTTTCAAGACATTCATGAGAGTAGATCACAGTATGGGGATTTTTGTTTCTCTGCTGCTGGCCACTGTGTAGTAAGAGCGGATTATTGCCACCTTTGTAAGAGTAGACAGATAAGAATATTTCTTTTGTTTTCCTTCTTCAGATCTTATTGTTGGAGCCTTTGGTGTAGAAAAAGTGGCAGTTTACAGGTAGGTCCTACAAAGCCTTACAGAAACAACATACAGCTTATGTTTAACGCCTTTCCGATCCAGTGCAGCACGCGCGTTAATGGGCCAGAAAACACACCTGCACTATTTCCCACTGCTGAGCACCATGATTCATGGTTGAAAGTGCGTTCCTTTCGTGCATTGGGAGGTGATTCCGAGCGAATGGCGCATCGAAAAGTAACGCATGCATGGTGCCTTACTGCAATCCATAGATGTAAAGCTAGCCCTTAAGTGATCCTGACCTGGCCTTAAATGTTTCTGACGTAACAATAGTACTGGCACTTTGCAGATAATCTTCAGATCAACTGTGTCACAGCGATCCCTACCTTAAAAAAGGAATTTCATGGAGGTGCCTTCTCATTTCAGGGAGGTGCCCTCTGTCATCGCACCCCCCTGAAATGATGGCAGATAGCAAAGAAGCTATTGCTTCCCGTGCTATCTGCTGGGTATTTTCTAGTGTTCTGACAGCTCCTGCTGTCAGAATACAAAAAACAAAAAAATAGCATAGGAATGAATAGCTAGATTGCTATTGGCTATTTCAATTTGCAATAGCCAATAGGAAGCTGGCTATTGCACCCGCCCTCTGCTGCTGTCAATCAGCAGAGGAGGACCTGATGGAAAACTTCAGGTCCACCTCTGCTGATTGACAGTGGGTGGGTGCAATAGCTAGTCTGCTATTGGCTATTTCAAATTGAAGTAGCCAATAGCAATCTAGCTATTCATTCCTATGCTGTTTTTTTTTTTCTCTGCCTGACGCTGGATGCCGGTCCCAATGTCAGAAAAAAAACAGATAGCATGGAAAGGTTTACTCTGCTAGATAGAGCAGAGTAAACCTTTCCGGGAGAAAATGTTACTCTCCTGGGCGGCCGGGAGCAGCTATCTAATAGCGGCAGACTCCCGGAACGTCCGGGAGAGTTGGGATGTCTGGTGTCACGCTGTGTTGCTCCTTGGATCTTTAGCACAAGCTGTACATGGGACCTTGACTTTTGCCATGTCGACATTAGGTCTCGCCCAGTCCTGACACTAAGCCACGTTCTTGTCATTCATTTGTCAAATGCCAGAACTTTTAGACTACACAGTGCAGGGTGTTTATTTTGAACGGGACCCCAATGTAATGATCTGACGCACCTTCAACAGAATGTTGTGTGTTCTGTTGCACTGTTTCAGAACAAATAGTATATTTCTGAGTATATTTTGTTGTGGTGCGTTAACCCAACACATGTTCACAGGGCCGGATTTCCCACAAGGCCAACCAAGGCCCGGCCTTGGGGCAGCAGAGAGTAGAGGGGCAACAGGGGTGTGGAATTCCTATCTCCCAATGCCCGGGACATGCAGTTCCGGGCGGGTAGTTGTTTTCTACATTTTGCCCTGCTGTGGGCAAGCAGAGCTAAATGTACTGTGGGGAAGCCGCCGCTTGTTTTGTACAAGTGATCTCTGCGAATTCGCCGAGATTACTTGTATGCAGCCTGCGGGTCTGCCATTTTCTATGGGGGGGGGGAGGGGGGTTGGCATTTTTTAACCTGCAATTGTTAAAACAATGCAGGCATCTAAATGGGCCTTTACTGCATACTGACATTCTGCTATTTCACAACTGAATGTCAACCACGTGAGGCTTCAAGTCATAATGGGGAGGATTTTAATCTCAACATGGGTAGAAGTCGGGGCTCCATGTACAGCCTGGGCCTAGAATTCAAGGGGCTCCACATGGATTGGTTTAAAGACCAATACAAGGCCTGAGCATAGTTGCTGTATTTGCTGGGCAGCATTGGTAGCATACTGACTGGAAAGGCGTAAGCTAGGAATCTCTATCTATATTATAGGTCTCCATGCCTTCAATGATGTTATCTGACAAATAATACTGCTGTGTTGCTGTTTTAAATATTTCTCAGTACCAGTGAGCTGTTGTGTTATATATTCTTCTTTCAGGGCCCGACCTGTAGTTACAGTGGATGCTCAGCTTCTCCTCAACCCTACGATTCTAAATCCTGAGAGCAAAAGCTGTCCGCTCCCCCACTCTGACACCTTGGTGACTTGGTAAGTTAAAGCTCTTGCTGCTTAAAAACCAAGTAGTCAACATATTTATTTTTTTAAATAAGAAGATTTTATTTCAATTTTCAATATACAAAGTACAAAAATAGTACAAGAATACAGAGAAACATAATACAGACACGTCCGATCATCCACCTAGTCCCATCGTATGCAGTCACATTCCATTTCTTTAGAACATGTGCAGTGGGTAGATATGCATATGCCCTCTCAACTAAAACTCCGTAGTCGCATGTAATGTAGTGGGGCTGTCGCACATATCAAAAGGCATGCGCCTTATTTTGTGTACTGCATACCTCTCATGGAGTGCATGCGTGCAGAGGATACGGCTGTGTTGCGTCCCAACGGACCAGACAACATACAATAACAAACGGGGCTTAGGCACACACGGGACTCACAACTGGGGGGAAAGGGACATACAGGGATGGACATCATCATTATGTAGGCCATACACACAACACATCGATTGATGATCAATATAGCACCTGCTCACTAACCTGCTGCCTGGGGGCCCCATGAAGCCCTTTGCACTTATTGTGCAGCCTTTGGGGCCCCTGTAGACTACAATCTATGTTTTGGTACTCATTCAATGCAGTGAAAGAAAGGTAGACTGGTTTTTAGTGACTACATGGTTTGGTATATTCCTTTGATATTAGCTTTTTCTGAGCTGTCCATATATGTAGGTCATACACACAATACATCGATTGATGATCAATATAGTCACCTGCTCACTAACCTGCTGCCTTTGGGGCCCCTGTAGACTACAATCTATGTTTTGGTACTCATTCAATGCAGTGAAAGAAAGGTAGACTGGTTTTTAGTGACTACATGGTTTGGTATATTCCTTTGATATTAGCTTTTTCTGAGCTGTCCATTCCTTTTCTGTTTTTATGTCTTTCTTTCCCTCTGATCTTTTACAATGAACAAAAAGGTCTAAGGATTTCTCCAGATGCGGCATATCTTCCAATGGGGACAGCTGTTCTGGTGACAGCAGCCTACAGTTGGCCATACATGTTCAGCCCACGGTTCCCTAATTCATGTTAACAGCACGGATGGGTGGAATCCCCTTACCGGTCTATTGTATTCTGACTGGTGTGCACTCTCAGAATACCAGAACAGTGACTGCAGAAGATTTTTGGAACAGCTCCTTCTGCAAAAGTTGACTGGAAAATTAACTTTTGTGGAATAGAGTGGTGATGCCTGGGCCACACACTGGTTACAATTTCTTTTGAGTCAGAAACGATTTGCCCAGTGTACAGCTAGCTTAATGATATATCTTCCAATGGGAACAGCTGTTCTGGTGACAGCAGCCTACAGTTGGCCATACACGTTCAGCCCACGGTTCCCTAATTCATCTTAACAGCACGGATGGGGGGAATCCCCTTACCGGTCTATTGTATTCTGACTGTTGTGCACTCTCAGAATACCAGAACAGTGACAGAACAGAGCAGAAGATTTTTGGAACAGCTCCTTCTGCAAAAGTTGACTGGAAACTTTTGTGGAATAGAGGTGTGCTGCCTGGGCCACACACTGGTTACAATTTCTTTTGAGTCAGAAACGATTTGCCCAGTGTACAGCTAGCTTAATGGAAACCTAGACAACAAAATGAGCATTTACCCCTTGCAATGCAAGGAGAGCTCCACTGCACAGTTAGTTTTGCAATTTCCCTAAGCTAAATTTAAGCTAAAATCAGCCATTCATAGTGTGTTTGGATCTGTACCTGTATGGGCACCATTAACCACTTGAAGTCCGGGGTGTTAAACCCCCTTCCCATCCAGGCCATTTTTCAGTATTCAGCGCTGAGGTTCTTTGACACGTCCAATCAGATTATTCAGGGGCCAACTAGCAAGATACTGAAGCTTGGCCCAGCGGGAGATTTCTCCATACACATTGTTTAGCGTAGATGGAGGAATCTGTTGCACGTTTTCCATCTGAACATAGAAAGTCTGCAGATAATCTATCTAAGGTGTATGGCTAGATTCAGTATGCACTGGCTTGGTATTGTCATGACGCAGTTATTTCCCATTATTGTTTATCATATTCATTCATAAAACTGAAACCTTCCCGGCTCCGAGGAGCTTACGGTCTATTAGTCCTATTAGATTGATACATATATTGGCAGAAGCTGATTATTTTCAAATTATGTCTTCAGAAACACAGATCATGACCATTGAAAGGGCAAAGCTTTCAGTATTTGCATAGACCAGGGGTAGGCAACCTCGGTACTCTAGCTGTTATGGAACTACAAGTCCCATGCGGAATTGCAAGACTCCGACAGCCATAGACATGGCTCCCAAAGGCAAAGGCATGACGGGGCCTACCCCTGGCACAGAGAGTTCGAAGGCTGCATTGCCCACTGCTGTCAATCTAGCACAGAGAGTTTTCTGACAGGAGAAGAGGACAAAGTGAGCAGAGGGATGACCTCACTAATGAAGCAATTCTCCTTCACTGTCCAGTCGAAAAGACAAGGGAGGGTTAGTGACCAAATTGCATTGCTTTATCAACATGGAGCAAAGTAAAGTCACCAACCTGACCGCACCGTCTCTGGGGCCAGGATCATAAAACCCTCAGAACAGAGTCGCAACAGCTTTTTGCAGTCAGTTTGCCTGCCTTTTAGATGCTTGTTTGGAGTTCAGCTTTAATCAGCAACTTTCTGCTATTCCAGCTTGTTAATGTTGGAGAGAGAAAGGAAACATGTCGGGTTTGTCACTATAGGTTAGAGCACTTGCGTGTAATGATTCCCCACAATGTGAACCATAACGAGCAACAGATGAGAGGCATTAGGACCGCTGTGCAGACAGTAATTTGTTGACGTGTGAATCAGCGCAGTTTAGGAATGCGGTCCAACAGAGCAAATCATTTTCCTGACAATCACGGTCTTGTGAGGTAATGCTTAATGTCAGGTTTGGAATGTGTTAGATTAATGCAAATGTGAAATAAAATACGCTGAGCTAAAATTTTTGTAGGTGTATTTTAAATGCACACTCGTAGAAGGGGATTAAATCTTTTTTTTTTTTCCCGTGAGCCACCTAAGAAACAGTTCTTTAGTTTAGGTGATAGGAATTCTGGCATGTGGAATTCAGTGGACTTTTGCCATGGTTGCAAAAATTTGATGCGCTGGGGCTCGGTGCAAACCGAGTTCACCTGAGTTCACCCAAGCCTGTGCAAAACTGTGACCGACTACACTGGGAACAATGTAACTCATGTGTAGGCAACCTTGGCACCCCAGCTGTTGTGAAACTACAAGTCCGATGAGGCATTGCAAGACTCTGACAGCTACAGCCCTGACACCCATAGGCAGAAGCATGAGAGGAGTGGTAGTTTCAGCACAGCTGGAGTGCCAAAGCTTCCCTTATATGATCCCTGCTGCTGCTGGCTCCAAGACCGGCACACACTGCACTCCGGCAGTCGGAGGCCCACAGACATTATCATGTTCAAAGCAGTGTCCTGCACTAGATTTGGGGGCTCCAAAGTATAGTCCACAGATGGAGCAGAGGGGAGAGAGGTGAGTGCCGGTGGCCGAGGAAACAGGGATCAGGTAAGAAAAAAGGAGTAGCTTAATGGTGCCATGCAGGGGTAGCTCCACTTCAAGGGGAAGTCGTTACTTCATGGGGAAGCAGACTTACTTACCTGATGCTCGCTCCCCCTGTGGTCATCACTTACTACTTTCCCCTCCGCTCCACCTGTGAGCTATTCCTTGGTGTCTTCACATCTAATGCAGGACCCTGCTTTAAACATGATGACGTCAGTGGGTTTCCAACCGCCGGAGTGGAGAGGGGAAGAGGCAGCGGGTGCCGGACTTGGAACCCGCGGGAGCGGGGATCAGGTAAGTAAAAGTGTTTTTGCCCTAGACAAAATCCAGACATAGGCTTTAAAAGAGATTGCCACGTTTTGGTAAAATGTAAAACTGTAAGGCAGAAAGAACAATGATCTATACAATATAATAACCTATACAAATTGTATGCCCATAAAGGACGTAACAACGGTAAAGTGTATGTAACGTGTAACAATGAACGTCTCTTATTTGCCCCCTTTAGTAAGTAAATATATGATATATATCTATCTATCTATATATATATAGATGGATAGATAGATATAATTGAATGGGCCTTGGGTGGCTCTTATCAGGCAACACGGAACAGGATGCATCTTAGTACTTTAATCAGTTCACTATTTATCTCCCATGAGAAATTACCCGTAGATTCCTGATTTCTCAGGAGAGCCGCGGTATTCTGCTGTAATTACTCTCCACGTTCTTGACATTATCATCCCTAATAGTGTGTAGGAAATTTGTCCTCAAGTGCGGTATGAGACCAGCCAGATGTCAGCTCCTTTTCAGTTTAATCACATTAAAGAGGAAGTCAATCTTCAGCTTCGCTGCATTATGATTAGAGGATTGTTTAGCATCTTCTAAAGATACGTTAATGGTGCATAGAAGAGATGTAATTACGCTGGCCACAGTGGTGACTTGCAGCACTTACTGTGATAGAGTTCTTCCTGTAGAGGTGCATGGAATTTCCTCTTCCCCTTTTTCTCTGTGTATCTGACATGTCACAGTCCTATGGAAACTTGACGAAGCAGCAAGCCCGACATCATTATGACCTCATGGCTATGGCGTGCCAGGAATGAACTGCTACATCAGGGGGCAGTTTATCAAGTGCCCCTTACACCTTTTGTTTTACCTGTGGACACAGAAACATTAAAAAAAAACCGACAGAACTTAGTAAAATTTGTTTTGTACTAAAAGAACTTTAAATATCAGTATTGCAAAACTAGTAAAATAAATAAGTTGTACAATATTCAATAAAAAAAATCTAAAAATGACCCAGGATGAAATGTTTTTATAGCCTACGTTCGTTAATGTCCCCCAATTAGGACCCAATCACTTTTTACCGTTCTTGTGTGCTACATTAACACATGCGTGTTGCGTTAAGGCAGCCCAGTTGTTTTGAAAGGACCTAAACATGGATATGTAGCATTTTTTGATGCAGCGCACCACAGTGCATGGCAGTGTGTTACTATGTGGTGCCTTAGTGCATTTATAATTAATGGCACAGCAGCACACTAGCACACATAATCAGAGGCGGCTCTTTAATTAGGCAAATTAGGCAGTCACCTAAGGCCCCGTAGCCACCTAATTTGCCCTGCCGGCACATTACCTCACAGGTGCAGCCAGGTAACGTATGAGCTCTCAGCCCTGTCGCTGTCAAACTGAAAGCTCATCCCTTTCTTCGGTCCATCCACTCGGCCTTCTGGAGCTCCACCCACCAGCTATTGAGAAAAGATGTCACCCCTCCCATCCACCGCATGAGGATCTCAATCTGGCTGCGAGGGTAGAGTTTAGCATCAGAGGCAGATCGAGACGTGGGCACCTGGCCCTGCACACTCCCGCTAGCGGGACATGGCCTGCACTGCCCTGGTTGGACCGGTTTGAACAATCCTGGTGAGAGGTGGCCTACACATCCCTAGGAAGACCCGGTCCCGGCCCGTGCAGCATCAGTGAGACGTGGCCCGCGCAGCCCTGGTGAGACCCTAGAGAGCCCTGGTGAGAGCCTCACCCTAGAGAGCCCTGGTGAGACCCTAGAGAGCCCTGGTGAGACCCTAGAGAGCCATGGTTCAACCAGGGCTCTTTGGGGTCTCACCAGGGCTCTGTGGAGTCTCACCAGGGCTCTGACTGGTTTAACCAGGCTGGTGAGACCCCACATAGCCCTGGTGCTGGTGAGACCCTACAGAGCCCTGGTTTAACCAGGGCTCTGTGGGGTCTACCATCTTGCCTAAGGCCTTCGCAAACTCTAGAGTCGCCTCTGCACATAATGTTACTGCACCACAGCATAAAGGTGTGTTTCAGTCCTGTAGGGAATATCTAGAAATGTTAATTGTGCCTAAGCAGTACACAGAAAAATCAACGTTTTGTCTTCAATTCCTCCTGAAAAAATGGCAGTGAGTTTCTCTTGCTTAGGCACTCGTACTTTTAGTCTCATAGATACCTGTAGTGTGAGATCATCAAAGCCACTGCCGCCTCTGATTGCTAGTCTCACTAGCTTTGTAGTGAGATTTGGATAATGTCACTACTGTGCTGTTCAATGTTCTCCTTCCTGGAGAGGAAGCTTTACCTGAAAACCTGCAGTGCAAGGATCTCCCTGCTTCTGCTTCCTTCATTCTGTGGATCTGTGCTTCCTCCACCTTTCCTGCTGCTTCTTGAATGTTCCCTTACCAGTCTTTAGTGGAGGGAAGCTTTGACATGAGGAAGCAAAGCCCTATACCAAGAAGGCCGCCTCCACACAGAGACATGGTGCAGAACAAGACATGATAAGTCAGTAATAAGGGAAAAGATCAGCTGTAGGGTGACTACAGGCTAAACTGGTGATTAGTCCTGTGCTCTCTGCCTGGCTTTTTGGGCACAGCTTTCAGAGTTTATGTTTTTTACGTTCAATGTGAAGACAGTTTTGCCAAAAGTAACCCAATGCAGAAATGAAATGTAGTTTTATTAACGTTTGATTAAAGAATGTGGGTATTAACGGGTTGTTGTTTTTTTTCTTAGTTTCACTGTGAGCGTCTGTGTAAAAGTGTCAGGACAAGGCATTCCACATAATATAGGTACGTTACTGTATACAGCTGTTGACTTGCTTACACTGTATCTTCCCAGTAAGGTGGGTCATTCTATATAAATACTACTACAATAGATACGTTTTTACTCTTTTTATTTTCTAGTTTTGAAGTTTTTTTGTTTTCTAGTTTTCGGTTTATTGCTGTCTTTTATTTGAGGTTCGTACATCACATAATAACTCGATTGAGACCTGTTTAGACTACCACATAGGAGCCTTTTAGATGTACTTTAAGGACTAACCATCTGTGATGATGGGCCTTTGTTTCTGTCAGAACTGCTTCTTTTACAAGTCACTGGAAATGCAAAATTAGCTTGTCTCTGCTTGATACAGCTTAGAAGGAGGTAAAATACAGGGCAGAAGGAGGTCGGCTCCAGATCAAATACAATGAACTGTAAATGATCTGAAAAGCGTCTCAAACTGATGTCAAATGCAAGCCGAATGCACTAGAACTCAAACTGCATTTTACCATGGGCAATAACCCCTAATACAGTGACAGTGGTGGGATCCCCTCTGAATTAAGGAGGATTTTCACTTCGTTTGAGTCTCTGGGAGACGAAGTGAAGGAAAATATCCCCCAATACGGATGTTCTCACTGCATCCCATTCTGTCCAAAAGTTGAAAAAAAAAAAAAAGTTTTCCTAGGAGTTGTACTTTCATTTATGTTTGCCCAGTGTGTCCTCCATTTTGCTTTCCTGAGATGAGACGTCATGTGTGTCATAGCATAGCAGCCAAGGTGAAGGTTGCATAGCGTACTGGCCTTGGGTGGTGGATGACTAAATCCAGCCCTAATGCAAATCACACTTCTTTATCTGGATATATGTTCCATTTCCTGTACTAGGAATATTTATCTTTATATGTCTCTCTTCACAGTCCTGAATGCTGATCTTGAGTTGGACTGGTTGAAACAGAAAGGAGCTGTGAAGAGGACACTGTTTCTTGACAGTGGCATTGCGCAGAACACCTTTGATGTGGTAGTGGGACGGGAAAAGGAGACGCAGTGCAAAAACTTTCTTGTTTATCTAAGAGTAAGTACGTAACAGGAGATGTAACAAACAATGGTATTTTTAGATGAAAGTAAAGCCAAGCTATTCTTGTACTTATGAACTAAGGATGAGATTCTTACATGTGAGTTTAACAAAAATATATCACATCTGAATATGACTGTACAGTCCAGTAGACACCACATTTGGACCCATTATGCTCATAAATGATAAAGACCTGGTCAAACATCCCCTTATCTGTGTGAGGCAGGTGCTCAGGGGTGTGGCTGTTACTCTTCTCTGCCCGCACAGACCACTGCAGTGGGAGAGAAGAAAGCCACATTCTAGAGGGAAGAAAATAATTTAAAGCATTTCAAACCAAACAACAGTCACAAATAATAACACGTGGGACTATGAGACAAAAAAGTGTCAGACTTTAATTGCTTTGCCTAAACTAGTCCTTGTGTTTTACTGTAGTCAGACATTAAGTAGTGAATCTCCATAGAAAATGCTTTGAAGTGCTCAGTCTTCACTCAGGAACAATGCTGCCCCTTATTCCCATGCTGTTCTTCCATGAGACAATGGTAATATAAACAGAAATGTTTGTGGACCCACCAGCAAATCCTAAAGTCAGAGGGTCCCAAACCTTGCATGTACAGGCAGCCCTACCCGATGCTATCTACACAATGTAAACACATCTTCCAAATCTATCTTTACATTATATTTAAGTCTAAACATTATGGGGGCTATCCACAAAAGGGTTAAGAGTTTGGAGAAGGCAGGAGAATTTGTTCCCTTCTCCAAACACTTCACCCTTTAGTGAATAACCCTGTATGTTTTTTTTCTATTTGGAGTTATTCTCTCTGATTTATATTGTAACTCACTTGTTTTATGGTCTTTCTATACCTGACAAATCCTCTTTCTTTTTGCACTCTATGGAAGATGCTGGTGCTGTATAGATTAATTATAGATTAGATTAGGGATGTAGCGATACTAGCACTCATACTCGCCCAAATTCTCCGATACCCCCGATACTAGAACTTCTGGCCAGAGGAAGATTTCCTCTGAGCGACAGTGCCATAGGGGAACATGGAGCCAGCTTCCTGTGCAATCAGTAAGCTGGAAAGTGAGTAATGATTAGCTTCCTGATTGGCCGGGAGAACGAGCATTGAGCTGGCTGAACAGCCGCCTCCATGCTGATTGGCTGGGAAGCCAGCTTTCCAGCCAAACAGAATTGAGCTGGTTTCCCAGCCAATCTGGAAGCTTGGCTGAGGGTCATTACGCGCCTCCTGACTCCCTGATTGGCTAGCAACCCGGCTCGATGCTGATTGGCTGGGAAGCCGGTTTCCCGACGAAGCACAATCAAGCCGGCTAGACAACATGGAGCCAGCTTCCCCGATATCGATGCATCCCTAGATTAGATATAATAATGTTTTGTGTAAAATTATAATTATGTGTCTGTTAGCTATATACAGTATATGATTGCTTAAATTGTGTGGTTTTCTACATCCAATAAAATGTTTTCAACAAACATTTTAAAGCTTTTTGGTTGATTTTTTCTTGTAGGAAGAAACTGAATTTCGCGACAAACTCACTCCTATCACTGTCAACTTGAATTACAGTTTGGATGAATCTGCCTACTTAAATGAGCAGGAATTAAAACCCATATTAAATCAATTTAGGGAGCCACGGTTGCAGGAACAGGTACAGCATGTCTTACTACTGCCTGCCTACAAGCATAAGCACGTGTCACACATTTGGTTCCTGGCAGACCATTATTCCAAAAATAGAAAAGAAGAAAATAGAAGACAATGGTATACATTAGGGCATTATTCAACTGCCTGCTGCCTGCAAATATAAAAATATAAATAGACTTATTCAAGTCCCATTACATAATTAACTACTATTATTACTATACTACTACTACAAACCAAATTCACTTTGCTGATGCCGGATGAATTAAAGATGATTTTAGTTGTTTGATATAAGCAGTTTTGCATGTTTCTTGACTTGACTGTGTGTTTCATTTACCTAGTGGCCCTATAAAGTTGGAAGTTTTTACATTAATTTTTACACTGGAAGTTTTAACCCCTTCACGACCGATTATGGGATTATTCCATTATGGTCTTTCAGTTCATTAAAGACTGGTGATGGAATAATCCCATCATGCAGTAAAATGAGCACTTGTCCATACAGTGACCGGCGGTCATTGAGGTAATGCTGCTGCAGGGTCCCTCAGTGTCTGAGGCAAGCCCTCAACAGCACATTATTGGGTCCTGGCACTGTGATCACTGTGCTAGCTAATCCCAGTTCTCACAGTGCTGATACAGCCACTGAGCCGGCTTGCACCTCCCTGTGTTGTGGAGATGTAAGCCGGATCAGTGTTTTACGAAAGTGATACTAAGTATCTCTGAGGAGAATACTGTGTCTCCTCAGAATACTTACAGGGTTATTCACAAAAGGGTGAAAGGTTTGGAAAAGGCAGGAGAAGTGAACAATCTAGGAAAACATAGCTGAACTTGAAAGTGAGCTGAATTGGAGAATTTTTCCAAATCAGCTATTTTGGCCTAGATTGGTCGCTTCTCCTGCTTTCTCCAAACTCTTCACCCTTTTGTGAATAACCCTGTTAGTATCCAAAGCCCCTGCAAATAATAAAAAAAAAACCCTTTAGTGCCCCCAGTTTTAAAAAAAAGTTTTAAACAGTTTTTTTATTTTCATTTTTTTTATTTTCATTTAAAAAAAAGTAAAACAGTTTAAAAAAAATGTTTAATAAAAAAATTGATAAGAAAATATACAGCTGAGCAGGCTATTAAAGTTAGCAGACAAACATAACACATTCTAAAATTGTTCCACACAAATTGTATTTCACAAAATACACTATTTTGTGACCTATAACTCCCAAAATAAACTGAAATCCCAGATATATGGTATACCCTATAAATCAGGACACATAAAATAATTTATTATGAATTATTTTCCGTTAGCTACTCTAATGATGTACACAATAATATTGTCAAAACTGTGAAAAATGTATTTTATTTCCATTTTTTTGTAATTTTTATCAAGAAAAAAAAAATTATATATGCATTTGTCACATCAAATGGAAGGCCATTTTGGTCTTCAAAAATCAGTTTATTTTATGTGCAATGAAGGAGGAAGATGGAAATTATGTTTTTTTTTTGTTTGGCTGTACAGGCACACATTCTCGTAGATTGTGGAGATGACAATATGTGCAATCCTGACCTGAAACTTTCAGCCCAGTCGTAAGTGTAAATAAATATATTTGCTTTGTTTTATTGAGGACCCAATTCATACCACAGTGTTGCGGTAATTGCATGATACCTTTCAATCAATGCGCGCTATCGAAGAGCGCACCTATCAAGAGCTACCCTTGCTAGGTGCGTTGTGCTGCCATTCATTTGAATGGCATCCCAAAGCACCTCCTAGCCGCTGTGTGCTGCAGAGCTGTGCAGTGCATGGTAGTGCAATACCATGTATTGTGTTGTGTTGTGGCGAAAGTGCATTCACAACTTTTTGCATGACAGTGCACGGCGTAGCATTGCAGCAGTGGCCGGGAGATGCATTGGGGTGCGATTTAAATGAATGGCAATGCAAGACACCTAGGGCCCGCTAACGCTCCCTATGTGCGCATGTGAACGTGCGTACGGTATTGTGCAATTGATACAACATTGTGGTGTGAATAGGACTGGAATACATGCATTGAAAAAATAAAGAGAAAAATAAGAAAGAGCCGTTCTAACATAACCAAGACCCCAAACTGTGATGTTTGTTGTAAGAGGAAACGACAGAGCTCGGCGACATGTTAAACAAACACATACACAGAAATGAAATAAACTTCAGTTTGTAGAACAATATGATTGCAGATCACAAAGAAAAGTCAAGGCCAAACGTGCTATAAGGAGACCACAGAATATTTGTCTTTTTCTTCTACAGAATAATTTAGCCTTTGTATCTAAACATATTTTTCGGGTCCCCTGGGGCCAGGAGGGTCTGTAGGCTTAAATAAATGTATGTAGGACAAGCCAAAGCCCCCCACAGAAAGAAGAATAAATAAAAGTCTCCTAAATCTAAAGCTGATTTGTTGAAGTTCCGGAGGCCTACTGTATATATTTAACTGTAATTGTGATTGTTTGTGTATGTCAGTTTAAACCGGCCCGACGGAGCGCTGTCTCCAGACGGAATTTAAGTTCATACGCGGTTAATTAGGAAGGCTTAATTCGCACTAAATATTATCATTTAGTGTGGCAGACTACAAATGATCATACCCGTTATTTGTTCTATATACTGTGATTATCGAGTTATACTGATGCAAGCTATAGGATGTTGGTGTCAGCCGTACATGGTTGCAATCACGCCGCTTCCTGATTGAGATAAACATTTGAATACAAAAGGATGTGTCTATCTAGAGGGCTAAAACAGAAAGGCATTTAGGTTATTATTAAATCGCAGTCCACCGTAATCCACCCACAAGCACCAAAGTAAACATGTTTTCCTGCTCCGTGCTTTTGTCCAGGAAATAATTAAAGTTCAGCGTCAAGGAACCAACAAAAAGAAAATTGGTGAACTGCTTTTGGTCAAAAATAAAACACATTGTCCCCATTAAACGCAGTGCAACCAGATTCAGCAGCCTTCTGACACTGTAGCCTCCATGAACACTAACATGCACGATTACGGAAGCCTCCATGAACCATGACCTCATTGGCTATAAGTGAGACTATAGTGAGTTCAGGAAGAGAGCTGAGCTCGAACCATGGAACACTGAAAGGTATTTTTTAGGTTCACATTCAGGTCTTTCATAAGGTAAATGGCAAGTAATATGTAATGAGTTATGTTTTGTTGAAAGCTGGGTTTTCAGTGCTGCAGAGGAGGTGAAAAGGAAACGTTTCCCCACCTGGCTTCAAAACAAACATGTGCTTGGCACCATTCAGGACAAAGCAACCTATTACCTAAAATTGCAGCCACACCAGGAGCCCATACTTTCCCTTTACCCTCCATCACTCAGTTCAGGCAGATGGGACTGAAGAACAATACCCAGTACTTCCGTGTATGGAGATCATGTGACTTACTAACATTCTTCCCATGTTAAAGGTCTGATGCTTGGAGATTAGCCCCTCAGACACCCAACACTATTGCATGGGAGACAGGAAGGCAGTGCTCCACTCCTGCCTTTGAAAAAGCCTCCATTTCTAGGGCTACATCTTACCTATTAGTCATCTGTGCCCAGGTCTATATATAAATATGAGAGAACACTAAAAACCCTGTTTGCTTTGGGGACCCCATTTGGGGCACTCTGTTAGTAAGGAACTGACCTTTAGCTAGCTGCTAGGATGAGCTGATGTTTTGCTTGGTCTATGCTATGGACTTGCTGTACAAAGCCCTGGTGAATAAAAGGGTGCAGGACAAGCCTGCTTGGACTGTTCCTGGGTATTTCTTCCTTGTGCATGTTGTACTACTGCTGCCACTACCAGCTGTCCCCATTACACTATATTTATATAAATGTACTTGTAAGATAATGTAAGATAAAACTACACAAGAGCTAAATAACCCAGGTGGCTGCTTGATGACTATCTTGAACAGTTACAGCTCTGTGTTCTGTATATTACTGTATATTTTATATGAATGATCCCATTAATGCTGATTTGATCAAGTCAGCCTTTAGTGAGGGAAGTATGAGGAGTGCCATAGTGCCATTGCTGCTATCCTTCTGAAAATGTCTGGCTTCTATACCTTCTGGGCTGTGACCCTAAGTACAGTTAGCATGCAGCCAGTAAAATCAGAAATCCTGGTTTGCATACTTTTTCTGGGTCGCATTAGCTATACAAAATGCTGCAAATAGTTTTGTTCTATCAGTTCTCAAGCCGCTCCTCCTGAAATAGCCATGTGCTGAAATAATAGGAAGAGCCCCATCACATCGAGGTCCTGTCTCCTACAACTTCAAAGCACAGTTTGTCCCTCAGCATTCCGGGCAAGCATGTGACAGCGCTTTGATATGGAGCCATGTGGATCCCCATAGAGTTGTGAGGCACAGAAGCAGTTTCAAGATGCAGTTTTTGCTGGATTAGAACATAAGGACTTGGGAATTAACCATATGTTTCTTTTTTTTCTCTTAGATATTTACTTTGATCTGCTTAGATTTCTAATACATTGAAAGGTTCTTTTTCCTTTAAATTTAAAGTGCTATATGTTCACATTGGAAGCAGCATTATACCCCCTGATTCTGCTAACTCCATCCTCGTGGCATGATGATCAACTTTGTTATGGAGAGAGTTGGCTATGGAAACGTAAAGGAATTATTTACATAGCTCTATGGCCTACCCTAAAATGAGCAACAAACCTCTGTTTTTTATTATAATAATGATAACCTAAATATCTTTTGCTTAACTGACTAGCTCACCTAGCTTAGTACACCCAAGCCATGGAGCCATTCATAAAGCCATGGAGTGGCTTTGGACCTCTTTGGGGGGGTTTGGGCGGTGCTAAAGAAGTAAAGAAAAATAAATACCTTTAGTGTGAAGGGGGAACTTTTATGTGTGTCTTTGCATGGGGTCCCGCCTTAAAATCCATTTCATTTTAGACTGGGGTGCCTCAAGAATTTGCATACTTTCAAAGGGTGCCATGACTGAAAAAGGATTGAGAAGTGCTGAGTTAGAGTTTATATCTACTTTAAGCTATAGGGGAAACTACATTGTGGCACAAGAAAGAAAATAGCGTTCAAAGCAGCGCAGCGCCTTTACATTTTTGCACTTTTTTTTTTCTTTGCACATTATTATACTTTCTTAACTGTGAGCTTCATTTTTTGTAGGGATAGGAAACAGCTAATCATAGGAGGGGAAAACCACATCCTTTTAACCATAAACGCACGGAATGATGGCGAAGGGGCTTACGAGGCCGAACTCCATGTCAATGTACCTGTGGCGGCAGATTACATAGGCATCGAGCGACACATGGAGGTAAGTGCTAAATTCCAACAAACCCATCCGAATGCATCACCTACCTAATGATTAGAAATGTGCCTGCTAATTCCCTCTGCCAGAAAGGCTCGGAGCTCCCAGAGCAGACATCTGGCAGCCAAGGACAGTTAATGTAAAACATCATATCCTATTCTTTCAAGATAAAGCTCATTGTCCGCAATATCCTGTTCACTAGGAAAACAAAGGATATTATAGTTTACACAGAGGAAAAGTTTGGGGAGTGTCAAATAAAACTCTGCTGTGTAAGACCATACAATGGCATGGCCTGCTGTGTAAGACCATACAATGACGCGATCTGATTATATGTTTCATCCTGTTATCTTATGTGTTTTCTTTTTCTGTAAAATTGTGGGAATGACTAAAAATAATAGTGATAAACCCAACTCTGGGCTCCTCCCTCCCCCCTGAAAACTGCTGCACACCAATAGATTCACACAAAAATTATTTGCTTAAAGGATAAGTATTGGGAGAGTAAAATGTACTCTTCCAAATACTTAAAGCTGGCATGGGGCACTGCAGGTATCACATGGCAGCTCTATAAATCGAGAGATCATTTAGCTCATGGTCTCCTCCCTGCGGGGAGCGGTGACTATCAGCTACCACTCCTCACAGGGATTTCCCCCTCCCCTCTCTGTTCCTCCAGTGCTCATTGGAAGGACAGACAGGGGAGGGGGCTGGCTCTAGAGAGGCAGAGCCTGCTGTCAATCAGCCAGAGGGGATCTTGTCAGGATCTTTCCCAGCTGCAGAGTGGCTTTGCGCTGTCAGCCTACAGCGTGGATTGCCCACTACATGCTGACTTTAGGTCACATGAGTATAATAGTAAATCTACTCCTTTGACCCAAAAGAGGACTAAAGCCCCCCAAAAAGTATGGATTTAGTTCTCTTTTAAGAAATCTGTACACCTCGGACATATTTATAATGATGCCTATACCTCAAACGGGGGATCATCCAGAAAATGACAATGCAATAAGATAGTTCTATATAATTGAATGCAAAAAAAAATAATCTAATGTTTATTTTGGGCAAAACACAACACAAATAATTCACCTAGAAAAGTAAAAAAGAAATTAATGTAAAAAGTTGAGATAAGGGGTATAGGCATCTTGATAGAAACTAGATTGAGGGGTTTTAAAGTCCAGATTTGACTCTGGACTTTAATAGTAGATAGCTGGCATACATGGACCCCGTCCTCATTTGTACCTTTTTAATATAGTGAGGCATGATGCTGAACATACTTAAAAATAGATTTTACATACAGGTTTAAGGGTTTTAGTTAGGACTAGGGTTAATTTCAGATATCTAAACTTTAAATCCCTTGATTATAGTCTTTTGTACTTATGTCCTCCTAACCACTCTGTTGTAGCCACTATAATGCCTTCATCTGATATGACATACCCTATTCAGGGGACTGAAACATGGGGTCCTTCCCATCTCCTCTCCTTCCCATGTGAATGGCATGTCTAGAAGAAAGATTTGGCTGTAAAATAACTATTTAGTATCCATGAACAAAGTGTCAGCATTCTGTTTTCCGATAGGAAATGTGGTTGCTATTTAAAGTGCAAGGCAAGATTTTAAAAAACATATTCAGTACATCTGTGCAATACACGCACATTTTCCCATGTTTTGGCACTTTAAAGACCCTTCAAGTACAGAAGAATACCAGTTGATCTGCCTGAAATGCACACAGCTCCTAATTTCTTGCTGTGAGCTGACAACACACAGCATTTGTATGGTCTAAATGGTGTCAGCCCTGACCAGTAATCTTTTACTTACCTGCCGAATCCCTCCCACTGTCCTTATCTCCACGACATGGGGACTTTATGTTGTGCTCCAAGATGAGAAATAATGACCCTCCTTGAGATAGCCCAGGAAGTATGCACAGGACAGCTCTGAATTTCTTACATGACCAATAGGTAGGTTTTCCACTTATTAAACAGATATAACAAAATGCTTTCAATGATATTATTAACAGTCTAAAAGGGGGCAAGAAGAATTGTTAGGGTTTCGCATACACGTTAAGTGGACGATTATTTGCAGTGCAGTGGATTAGTGATAGCATTGTGGCACAGATGCACTAGTTCCTTGTTAAATTTCCCACTAGGAACAACTATTTTCATGGAGTTTGTATATCATGCACATATAGGTTTCCTCCCACAGCCCTAAACACATGCTGGTAGTTTGATCTCTTTCCCTGAAAGCTGGCCCTATCAGAGTGTATATGACTGTGGTAGGAGCAGGGCTGGAATTGATGTGAACAGTTCTATGTACCAAGGAAAGTGCGACTTTGGCAAATACTAATTAACTGATCCGTATTTCTGTTCCGAAGGGTCTGCGGCAGCTTAACTGCGAGTACAAAATGGAAAATGAATCTCGGATGGTAGTATGTGACCTTGGAAACCCCATGGTGGCCCTAACCAACGTAAGTGGATTTCCTAATGACTTCCATGTTATGAATATAGTACATTAAATGTATGTCTTGTGTGATGTCCACCGAGGCACCTGTGAAAAGGTCAGCCTTCAGAGGTAACAATATTTACGGTGCATTCAGCCTCCTGTGTGCAAATGTCTGAAACAAAAACGTTCTTGTAGCCCATTGCAACCAGGTGATTCCTAATTGCCCAGACAGTCCTATAGTAATAAGCAAAAGTACAGCAATATATTGCAGACATCACTTTATTAACCCCTTCATGACTGAGCTTGTTTTTAGTTTCTGTTCGTAAATGACTGACACTCTTTTGAAATTTTTGCTGTATGATTCTTCCATGTCAGTAATATACTTTCTTACAAAGTGCACCCACACATATTGTTTTTTAGAGGACAGATAGGGCTACATATTTATATCACATATGTGTGTCTAACGCCTGTGTCTAACGCCTGTCTAACGCCTCACTTAGGACAAATAAAATATAAAAAAAGAGGAAAAAACGTTAAAAAAAACAAGTTTTTCCCAGTTTTGATTTGTAGTATTTTTTACAAAACCAGCACAGCTAAAAAAAAGAATGCAATAAATACATTCATTTATTTGTCCTTTATTTATTTTTTCTTTACACTTTTCACTATTTTTATTTTTTTACACTTTTCACTATTTTTTTTTAAACTTTTAAAATGTTTGTTTTATTTATTTAATTATATCAAGCAGTCATTGTGCATTAATCTCACTATTACTGCTTGATAAATTAATAAATTTTTGGTTATTATTAGGCTGCTTCAAACTTCAGTACAGCCAATAATAACACTGATCCTGCAGCAGTTCAGGATTCAGCTATCACTAAAGGTTTTCTTGAACGTTCCAACAAAGGTTTTCTTGAACGTTCCGCTTCAGCTGCGGCGCCTCAGTATACCGCGTGCAGCAGCTCGCGGTATTCTGCGGTGTCTCAGTATACCGCGAGCTACAGCTCGCGGTATACGGAGCCTAGGGTGACGGGAGGACGCTAGTTTGTGTCCTCCCGTTACCCTAAGGAGAACTATGGGGAAAAGCC
>NW_017307197.1:425306-468458 GCF_000935625.1 Nanorana parkeri
TATTGTTTTTTAGAGGACAGATAGGGCTACATATTTATATCACATATGTGTGTCTAACGCCTGTGTCTAACGCCTGTCTAACGCCTCACTTAGGACAAATAAAATATAAAAAAAGAGGAAAAAACGTTAAAAAAAACAAGTTTTTCCCAGTTTTGATTTGTAGTATTTTTTACAAAACCAGCACAGCTAAAAAAAAGAATGCAATAAATACATTCATTTATTTGTCCTTTATTTATTTTTTCTTTACACTTTTCACTATTTTTATTTTTTTACACTTTTCACTATTTTTTTTTAAACTTTTAAAATGTTTATTTTATTTATTTAATTATATCAAGCAGTCATTGTGCATTAATCTCACTATTACTGCTTGATAAATTAATACATTTTTGGTTATTATTAGGCTGCTTCAAACTTCAGTACAGCCAATAATAACACTGATCCTGCAGCAGTTCAGGATTCAGCTATCACTAAAGGTTTTCTTGAACGTTCCAACAAAGGTTTTCTTGAACGTTCCGCTTCAGCTGCGGCGCCTCAGTATACCGCGAGCAGCAGCTCGCGGTATTCTGCGGTGTCTCAACAATAATAACACTGATCCTGCAGCAGTTCAGGATTCAGCTATCACTAAAGGTTTTCTTGAACGTTCCAACAAAGGTTTTCTTGAACGTTCCGCTTCAGCTGCGGCGCCTCAGTATACCGCGAGCAGCAGCTCGCGGTATTCTGCGGTGTCTCAGTATACCGCGAGCTACAGCTCGCGGTATACGGAGCCTAGGGTGACGGGAGGACGCTAGTTTGTGTCCTCCCGTTACCCTAAGGAGAACTATGGGGAAAAGCCTTAACCCCATAGTTCTCCTTTAAAGTCTGGTCAGTGGAACGTGAATTCTCACTGGTTGCCTCAGTTCATCTCCCAAGCTTTGTACGTTGTCCTAATAAATCAGCTTATACGGGCCCTGAACCAACAGCAAAGAAAATGCATTCCATCAGTTCATTAGGATATGGACTGGCATTACTGAGGTATCAGGTTCATTGTGCCTTAGTGATATCCATTGCTCCTTGGGAGTTGAGGGACTAAACACGAGATCAGGGTCAATATCAATGTCTGCTGATGTGTTCCCCAATGTCAGAGCTCATGTCAGTGTTATAACCATGAATGTGTCCTGTTGAAGTACATGGTTACCACATATGAATCCTGACCTTACAAGTCTCTGGTCCCTTTCAGCTCTCACTCGGCCTCAGATTTAATGTCCAGAGGTTAGAAAATGCAGGCAGCATCAGCTTTGATCTACACGTGAAAAGGTAAGCCTTGTAGTACATGCAATGCACACAAAATGGCTTTTATAATTTGCTGTTCACTTTAGCAGGCGGGGCAGTGGCACAGAGTCTCTGATTTCCAGCTCTAAATTGTTGTCTCTCTCTTTTTGCTATGCAGTCATAGAAGTGTGCACATTACTTTACACGTGGATCAGTTTCTGTGAATGTGTTTCAATAGAATAGGATTTTAACAAAGTCCACTCAGTTTTCCCATAAGGCAAATGAAGTGGACTTTCGGAGGAGTTCATGAAATGGATTTACTTGTTGCCTGGTTAAGGTTTTCGTTATCATTTCTTGATACATATATTGGTCAGGGCACATACAGGACCTCTTAGCAGGACCACGTCAACTGGCTTGTGGACAATATATACGGTAGGTGTCACCTAGATTGTCTCTTCAGGGAAATGACCAAAACGTTTTTGTTTTCCAAGACCCTAATCAGTTCTCTTCTGGGTCCTGGGAGTTTTGTAGAGCTATTGGTGGGATAAAGCCTTCATTCCTAGGTCCACATCTTACTTAGTATCCAGACCTCAGTATTAGTCTCAGCTATGCACAGGCCTTTATATATGTGAGCTGACTAATGCTCAGGGCTCTCTCTATCTCTACTGAGGGAGCCTGCTGCTGGGTAAAAAGGCTGAGTGCTGACAGAACACTAAAAAGCCAAACAAAGCTGCCTGTTTGTTTTGAGGAATCCATTGGCTCACCCCGTTAGTCATGAACTGACATAAGTTTAGTTAGTGGCTCCGATGAGCAGATATTTGTGTGCTTTATGCTATGAACTTGCTGTGCAAAGGCCTCCTGCATTGAAACTGTGTCTGCTGCCTTGCATGACTGTTCCTGGGTCATGCATGGTTGGTTTCTCACTGTCACTACCAGTTGAGTCGCTTTTCCATACAATTGGGGATGTACGGATACCAGTGTTATCGGTATTGAGTACTAGTACCACATTTTTTTTCCCGGTACTCGCCGATACCGAATACCGATACCGGAAATCCCATTACGGAAGTCATTACACGCCAACCGCCATCTCCATGCTCCCTAGTCACCAGGTGGCAAGGAAGCATGGAACTGGCTTTCTGGCCAAACAGGAAGCCGAGGGTGGGTAATGACGCACTGCCTGGCTTCCTGATTGGCTAGCTTCTCAAACAATCAGGAATCTGGGCAGCAAGCCATTATACGCTGCCCGGCTCCATGCTACGTCGTTACCAGGTGACGAGGAGACATGGAGTCGGCTTTCTGGCTAATCAGGAAGCTGGGGGTGGGGGGTGGGTATTGACTCGCCACCTGCCTTCCTGATTACCCAGCTTCCTGAATAGTCAGAAAACTGGGCGGCGAGTCACTACATGCCCCCCAGCTTCCCGACTAGCCGGGAAGCCTGCTCCATGCTCCCTGGTGATGAAGGAGCATGGAGCCGGCTTCCCGGGCCAATCAATAAGCTAGGCAGTGTCTAATGCCGGGCTTCCTGATGCCGGACGTTCCAGTATTGGGATATGCATCGGGAGCATTTGGGCGAGTAAGAGTACTCGCCCAAATACTCGGTATCAGCACTGATACCGATACTAGTATCGGTATTGGTGCATCCCTACTTACAATATATATCTTTAATTAAAAAAAGAATTAACATAAAATTGACCCGAACCATTATAGTTTCCCTTTAACATGCCGGACTCCCTACAACACTGCATTTCCCCAATAGCAGCCCAGTAGTGAACCTTTTTATCGGCAAAAAAAAAAGATAAAACTATTAAGAAATGTAAAATATCAAGATATCAGAGAAGGAAATCTTAAGGAAGGGAAGGAAGTGATGACACAGAAGGGTTATTATCACAACATGATGACCCTGGAGTAATATGTCATAATCTCAGACATGTTTTTTCAATGAAAAAAGATCATCCATCTCCCAAGAAAATCTTGCACATTATTAAATGAGGCTGACAAAGCGTGGATGTACCTTGTGCTCTGCAGAGGGGGACAGGAAGTTGTGATGGTGGCGGGGAGGCCAAAAGAGCAGATACACTGTGTGACCAGAGTGATTTTTGTTCTCGTATGTTGTTTTGTGTCAAAACTGGAAGATTTATGAGGGTGATCTCCACTCCCACCAGTGTTATTACTGGAGGGGAGATCAAGGCTCAGGTCAGCTCCTTCTAACTTCCATCTGCCTTGAAGGGAAACTGTAGAGTCTTATAAGTGTGGTAATCATTTTTATAGCCAGTACAAAAGTGTCTTTCCTTATGACTTTCATATTTTTACTTAGTTGCCATTCATATCATTTCATGATGGTTATTTCCTAGACAGATTTTAGTTTTTAGTGGCCAAACTCCAGAAGGTGCTAGTATAATGAACTAAACTTGTATATTCAACATGTATGTAAAGGAAATTCTTGGGAAGTTTTGACTAGAGTAGGAAAAGGTTAGATCAGACCAGGGCATTCTATGGTCCGTTGGCCGTATCTGGTCCTTGATCTATGCAGACATCCCAACCTGCAAAACCTTATTTCAGGGAGGTGCCCTTCTCATTTCAGGGAGGTACCGTCTCTGTTTTTTTTATTTTGACAGCGGCCGTCGGCCACCTTCACAATAAAAAGGTCTGCAGTACGTACACAGACCTGTGCTCAGTTATGGTTGGCTGACAATGGATGCACTGGCCTCCAAGCCTGGTGCATCCACTGCAAGCCATAGGTCAGCGATGGGTCCGTATCCAGATCTCTTTCCTCTTTAGTCCTTGGTTGCTATGACCACTGCAGTCCTAGCAACCAATGACAATGTCTTCTCACCCCCAGCTTTACCCTGACCTACCGTGCATTACAGTGCTGCAAGTGCATTGCATTGCCATTCATTTGAATGAAATTGAAGTTGGGTGCATGGAGTTTGCATGTTTTCCCTGTGCTTGTGTGGGTTTCCTCCGGGTACTCCGGTTTCTTCCCACACTCCAAAGACATGCTGGAAGGTTAATTGGCTCCTGTCTAAATTGGTCCTGTATGTGTGTACAATAGGGACCCTTAGACTGTAAGCTCCTTTAGGGCAGGGACTGAATGTACAATGTGTAAAGTGTTGGCTCCTATATACTGCAAACACCCACAATAAAAATTCACTCTCTGTTTGTTCTGGTGACCACTTTCTCTGGGACAGAAAGTGAGAGGGAAATCGAAAAATGTAAACTCTCTAAGGCCTGGTTTACACCTGGCCGTTTTTGAGCAGTTGGAAAAGCGCTTTTAAATGCCCAACACAAGAAATTCCATGATTTTCAATGGCCCCTGTTCACACCTGAGCACAGAAACAACAGCAAGGAACCACAAATTTCCTGAAAAGGTAAATGAGCTTCTTTGGGCAGTTAAAAGCATGTTTAGACTTCAAGACTTCATGCCCCATAGACTTCAAAGAAAACACCAGAAACACGCAGCAGAAGCATGTTGCACATTATATTGCTTGTTTAAATGCGCGTTCGTCCATTGCCCTCAATGTTTCTCAAGCTGCCAGTCAAAACACGCATGAAAAATGTGCATAACGCGAATAAACGTGCAAATAACCACATGCTGATCACACGTGTACAATCGGTGCTGCCTAGGTGTGAACCCAGCCTTAGACTGTAATTCTGTACACAGATTTCTTGTTGTGTCCTAAGGGCAGGAAGTGAAAGGAAATCTCTCCAGCGGGACACAGGCAGCAAAGAATAATATGATGGGCAATTTACCTATTCCCTACTCTCTCTGAAGCTAAACATTAGTTTTGGCTTTACATATACTCTAAATCAGGGGTGGGCATTTCTGGCCCTCCAGCTGTTGTGTAACAACAAGTCCAATGAGGCATTGCAAGACTAACAGGTACAGGCATGGAGCAGGTCAGAAAGCTCTCAGCCGAGCGGAGAGAGCAGCCAGTCAGCTGCAGGCTCCATTTGGGTATTCTGAGAGAAGCCATTGGCCAGGGAATTCCTTAATTAATACTCGTAGGCGTTGATGGAGGAATCTGTTTAATATTTTTCAATCAGCACACAGGTTGAATGAAAAAATAGAATGGTGCATACCCAGCTTTAGGGTGACAACACTTCTCAAGTATCTTAATGATCTCATTATTTGGGGCTTATGGACATAAATCCTAATTTCTTTGAATCCTGCTGGAGCAAGGCCAGGCCGAGGGGTAGGCACAACAGGGGGCTGCTTGGGTGCTTCATCAGGAAGAGGTGCAAAAAGGGCCAGACCTGCAACCTATGTTGCTGAAGTAGTTCACAGCTCATCGGGGGGTGAACATTGTCCTCTTCGCCTTGGGTGTTAAAAGGACCGTGACCCGGGACTGTGTGGGGGGCATGATGATGTCATCACAACCCCTGAAACAACACTTGCGGATGTACCCATGAATCTGCTGCGCGAACACTAGGGAGAAATCAGCTAAAAATAGCCTTTTTGCAGAAAAAAAGTCCTGGAATCTATTGGCTTCAACAACACAATTCAGATATTTTCCACTGCGAGCCGATAACGTCCGAAAACTGTTTGTTTTGCGTTCTTTCAGATCGCATTCCGCCAGATTACATGCTTGTTATTACAAAACACGCAGAGGGTTCCAGAAAAATGTCAGCGTGCTCGCAGCCGTCGACGCTTGTGAAGAATGTTGGGATGGAAAATACAAAGGAACAGAAACATTCTGACAAGTGTGGATAATGATCTGATCACATCGCAAAGCCTGGCAGCGGGCCGGCCCGTGTTCGCATAGCCAGGGCGTAATTAGTTTATTGCAAAATCTGTCGTTGATTGAAGTGATGAATTGGGGATCTGAAGCTGAAGTGGGATTCTTTGAATTTGTTTATTTGAGAGTTTTTTTCATTTATTTACAGAAAGGAAAACAAAAATAAAACATTTTTTTTGTGTCGGGATCAGAATGTCTCTGTTCAGGGGTGGCCTGATGTACCCTGGAGAAGGGAAGGAACCTCTCGGGGGAGCATTAAACAATTTGTTTTCATTTTCTCACATATCGCTATGTCGCTGTTACATTTTTCCTGCTGTTCACCAATTTCTAAAGAGTTGGCCCTTATCATTATGATGCTGCTCCTTCATTGGCCAGTCAGCATGCTGGGGGCGTGTTCATGACCAAACTTTGCAGCTGGTGCGGGAGTGGAGGTCAAGGGTCTAGCTATGCTGCATGGCAGGGGTATCTGGATCATAAAACTGACCGCATGGACAAATTCTTTGGTAGGCAGAATTTAAATTTGTGAACAGCATCGACTAGCAGCTTCACAGTTCACAGGCGACTTGATGATTTTTATCTCGGCTTAAAAGAGAACTCCAGGAAAATGTTTTTTTTTAACCCTTGGAGTACGTGAGTAGCCCCAATGCAAGGGTTAATAAAAAGTTTTCCTGGAGTTCTCTTTTAAGCTGAGATAGAAATCATCAAGTCGCCTAAAAACTGTGAAGCTGCTAGTCAATGCTGTTTGTTTGTGTCAAGGGACAAAAATAACAAAGATACACTCAATCGAAGCTCCGAGCCGGCCAGCTGTCACAGCGCTCCCTCCAGCCTGTCTTCTCCTCCGCAGCACATTGGAATCTTCCTCAGGGTACTCACCTCTATACACAGTGTATAGATGTTTCATGATTTACAGGACCTTAAACAGCTGCAGAGGAGGGGGAGAGCCGCTGCAAGGACCGGTCTAAGAAGAAGCCAGCTCAGAGCTTTGGATGAGTATGACATTTTTTTTAAACCTAGACACAAACGAGAACTTAACCCTTGCAGTAAAGGGGTAGCCCCACTGCAAGAGATAATAAAATCCTGGAGTTGTTTCAATAAAGATGGCTTTTATGACAAAACTATATGATGTTCTTGTCGACAAGATTTCTAAATCTTCCTGTTGTAAAAACACTAAACACTAAAAAGCTACGTTATATATTTGACATGTTTCTGATTTATAACTGCTTTTTCAAACTTGTCTTTTTACAGTTCCAATAAGGACAATCCCAACAGTAACTTTGTTAGTCTAGAAATCCTTATAACCGCCATGGCCCAGGTAGAGATACGAGGGTAAGTCGGTTGCATTTGGTATTCTGCAAGTCTGTAATGCTAACCGTGCATGGCTAAACTTTTCTCCAACTTGTAGATTGAATGAGAGAAAATCAATATATTCCTCCATCAGCAAAAAATAGCGTGGATGAAGGAATCACCAGTCTTTGTGTCTGTATGTTTTCCAGAATTCCAGGTAGAAGCAAATCCTTGTGAAAGGGTCACTTCTAGGGATGCACTGATATGAGTATCGGTATCGGTGCAGATGCTGAGTATTTGGGCAAGTACTCGTACTCGCCCAAATGCTCCGATGCCTGGCCCAATACTTGGGCTTCCGGTATCAGGAAGCCAGGCAGCGAGTCTTTACATGTTGCCCAGCTTCCTGATTAGCTGGGAAGCTGGCTGCATGCTCCCTCGTCACTTGTGACAAGGGAGCATGGAGATGGCTTCCTTGGCCAATCAGGAGGCCAGTCAGCGTGTCATTACACGCCCCCCCGGCTTTCTGATTGGCCAGAAAGCTAGCTTTATGCTCCCTCGTTACCTAGTGACGCGTTGACCGGCTTCCTGATTGGCCAGCTGTTCGACCAATCAGGAAACCGGGCAAGGCATCATTACACGAGGCCCGGCTTCCTGATTGCCCAGAAAGCCAGCTCCATCCTTTCTCCTCACCAGGTGACGAGGAAGCATGGAGACGGCTTCCCGGCTTCATTACACTTCGCTTGGCTTCCTTAATGGGACTTTCGGTATCAGCGAGTACCGGAAAAAAAATATCGGTACTCATACTCAATACTGATCCCTAGTTTAAAGCATTTAAAACCTAAAATAGGGGCCTTCTAAAGTGGACCTAAGTAACATATGGGTGTCTTGCTGCACTTACTGGTATAGGATGATTCTTGAAATCCTGGTGGGTGCTCCTTTTGCAAACTTCTAAAGTGGACCTAGACACAAACAATACACATGAAGTCCTTTTACCAGTCTAGCTTGGATGAAGAAATAATAACTTAGCAAAGGACTGAAATACTTTTCCTGAAGAAATTGTTGCTCTAGCCTTCCTTCGGGGGATGCTTGCACAACCAGTGGCTATGGCATTTGTTCATATCATCTCTGCTGAAAGGGAGGGTCAGAATTCAAAATGGCTGGATGGATTGGCAGGGTCTGCAGTGATTTTACAGACGATAGACACAGAGCATGGACAACATGTGGCTGGAGACATACTGCAGGAGGCAGTCAGAGACTGGGAACACAGTACATAAGACTCCTAGAGAACTCTGCCATTAAAGGCCCCTTTACAAGCCAATGCTCACACTACTGATTGCTAGGGTCCGAAGGATGCACAGCAAGTACCAAAGAGCTACATGTGGCCCTCTGGCTGCTGGCTGGGCACCAGGGATTTAAAACCTGTCGAAAACTGTATTTTATTTACAGGCATCAAGCTAAAATTTACACACAGAAGCTGATGATCCGTCAGCAGTGGGTCCTGTCCTATTGGGCAGCTCCAAAGTTTCATAAGGGCAAACAAGCAGCCGCTGTCGTGCTGTCTCTTTAGATAGCCCATATTTCTCTGGAAATTCTTTGTCATTAATTAAATGTTTATTTGTAATAGTATACATAAAAGAAACGTAAAGCAAAGTTCAACAAATGTATAAACATAAAAAAATGATAGTTGTCCTTAAACACAGGTCCACTATAACTCTCATATGAGTCCAGTAATCCTTACACCACTTTTTCCTAAGCTCTGTTAAAGCCTTTTAGTCTGTTCCCAGCAGAATAAAAGCGAATTTTAGGGTATTCAATAAGACCTGATTCAAATATACGTCAAAAGAGCAGGATTCATCCAATTTTAAAATCAGGCATGGTTAAAAGACATGCCCTAAAAATTTAAATAAAAGAGCAAATCCCTTAAAACGCAGGCTAATAAGATTTACCTAACAGGATATAGGGCCCACGAATATAGGAGTCCGCATCCTGTTTGATAGCATAAGCAGGCTGCCGAAGGACTGCGTCTGCTTATTCTCCCCTCTCGGTAGACCGCCAGATCCTTGGACTTTGGTGACCTCCCAAAACGTGTAGCAGATCCAGACAGTATGCACTGACATCACTTACATTAAAATGAAACAGGTTCTCCATTCCCCGGAGGGGAATAAAATTGGAGACTTCTGTAGCTAGAAAGGGGAAGAGCGCTTGTGTTCTGAAATCACTTACAAAGAGTAGGAGAACTGGCTACATTTTATGTTGTTTTATTATTTTTAAACTTGTATTGCCCCTTTGTCTTAGCAATAAAAACAGGGACATTGATACATGTCATAGGTTAATGTAAAACACTGCTTGTGCTGCGTTAGGCTAGTGCTGTATGCTAGATGTAAAATGCACTGAACGCTGCTAGCTGAAACCTCTAGCTAAATAAAAAGCAGGGCATTTGTTTTAAAATTAGAAGCAATTAAAATCACTGCAACCTATTAACTAATTTACATACTTACACTGCAATAGGAGAGAAGCTTTTCTGAGTCTGCCTGACTTCCTGTCCTGGTGGCACATTGTGTATCAGAGTACATCAAGGTGTCCCTGAGACAGGAAGTGAGAGGTAATCTGTCCAACAGGAACGTAGATGGAAATAAAATTGACAAAAGGAGAAGACTTTGGTTATCCAACAAAGTTATCTAACCCCCACCTTGAACATTGTCAGACATTGTCCATCAGTGTCACATGATGACATAAGATCATTGCTAGATCTACCCAAAAATGACAGAAATCAGGAGATGCACCAGTTTTGTGGGAGGACATTTTAAATCACCTTTAGCATTCACAAACTGCCATTTTTATGTGAAGGAATATTCATTTTAGGGTTCCTTCATCCCATATATTTTTCTGAATAGCACCCCATTTTGTATTGTTACCCCAATGCACCGCAGCGTACCACAAAGCATTATGTGTTGCGGCGTGCTGAACTGCAAAAAAAATGCACTACATGTTTGTGTGTTGAGGTGTGTTAGAGCCCATTGAATTTTAAAGGACTGTCTAACGCAACACGTCTTAATGCGCAAAGCAAAGGCTTGGTGTTAATTAGCCCTTAGACCAGGGGTGGGGAACCTCCGGCCCTCCAGCTGTGGGGAACCTACAAATCCCATGATGCATCTGTCTCTGGGAGTCATGACTGTGGCTGTGAGAATCTTGCAATGGGATTTGTAGCTTCAACACAGCTGGAGGACCTGAGGTTCCCCACCGCTGCCTCAGACCTAAGCTGCAACTCCAGCTGACACTTTTTTCTTTTTAGTTTTGGATGAAGTGTGGAAAGATTTAAAGCCAAGTCAACATTTCATTGCTTTCTATGTCTGCATATGGGAGATTTGAGTGTCAGGCAGAATAGGAAATGAGGGAAGACTTTCCACTTCCTACCTATTAAATGAATTGAGAAGAAAATCTTCCAGGGGAAAAATGGGCACTATGCTAAATTGGGCATTTTCTAAAAAAGAGTGAGAACAATTTAGAACCTCTGTCCTGATTTTATAGCCGTCTGTCTCCCCCATGAGGGAGATTTCCCCTTACATCCTGCACAGTAAATGGGTGACAGACAGAACAGAACCAGATGAATAGAGATGTGTCCCCATGAGGACTACTTCTAAAATCTGGCAAAAAATCTTCTTAGAGAGAATTTAAAACTGAAATTCTCATTCCGTCCCTACTCCATCCAGAACTGAGGACAGTATTGGCTAAAGTTGGACTGTTAACAAATTTCATATAATTTGTAAGTTGAAGAGATCAAAGCTCACAATGGCCTCAGAATCTGAAATAACAAAGTGTCTATTGGCTTTCTAGAGGGGAGACTTGGATAGAGTCCAAACTCCTGATGGACCCTCTGTCGTTCTGGATCACCCCTTTTTGGTGGGTAATACTGCCATGTAACCCAAGCAACAGAAAGGGGAAACCATTTGTCAAAGGGGTCTATATAAATATATATAATTTACCTACATTAAATCAACCTCCATTTGCCGCTTCTGTCCAAGATTAAAAAATGAGGTAAGCTAAAACATTGGGTTTACTAGTTAGACAAATACAAACTTCGTTATATTGCTTTTTGTTACATTTTAAGCAGTAAACCACATTCATCAGTTTTGGAATCTCAGCCACTGTGTATATCCTCAGATATAGACATGTTCCAAGGGGGACAACCTTTCCAGACCTGTATAGCATCAAAATGAAGAGAAAAAAAAAAGCAATTTCCCAAAAGGACCCTGCAGGCACACAATACACTTCACATACAGTGTCCTCCAAGCGTCTCTATGGAAAAATCAATTTAGAATTGTGTGCAGCCAACCTTTACCTGCCTATAACACGATGACTTGTCATCATATGTTAGTAGAATAATTATATGCATTCCTTCATTCATAAATACTTCCTGTTGGCTCTGAAACCAAGACTGTTCTGGTCACATGGCTAGCGCAGTGGCCTCAGTGAGGAAGCATGGGCAGAGGAACTTAGTTATTATGGATAACAAGCTACAGTTGTGTAAACTGCCGGATAAAGGTTTTTTTTTTCTTCCTAAGATCACACGAACGGATGACAGATTTGGTAATAAAATCCTGCTCTCTCTCTGACCTCCTTACCCCCAAGCTTAGCCTCTATCTTGGTGTGCTTCTAAAGACGGCATTTACTTTGTATAGCTATAGACTTCAGTGTGGCATGCAGGAAAATGTATATTTGAGGAAATCCACTTTCAGGGCTTGTTCACATCATCTCCAGATCAGATCCAGACCAGTAAGTTTTTTGCCTGCTCCAATAACGCATTCCCATAGATTGCAATTATATTTCTGAGTGTAGTTCACACCATTGCGTTTAGTTATAGATACCGATACTTTGCTTTCAGTACTCGCTAATGCCGAGTACAGATACTGGTGCTTCCGCTGGCATGGAGCCAGCTTCCCTGGCAATCAGGAAGCCGGCTCCACGTTGTTTGGTCGATTGTGATTTGCTGGGAAACCGACTTCCCAGCCAATCAGGAGTTGGCTTCCCGGCCAATCAGGAACCGGGCGGCGAGTAATGACCGGCTTCCCGACTGGCCGGAAAGCCGGCTCGATGCTGATTGGACGGAAAGCCGACTTCCCAGCCAATCAGCAAGGAGCCCGTTGTTTGGCCGGCCTGATGCTGATTGGCCGGAAAGCCGACTTCCCAGCCAATCAGCAAGGAGCCGGCTGTTTGGCCGGCCTGATGCTGATTGGCCGGGCAGCCAATCAGCATGGAGCTAGCTCCCCGGCCAATCAGGAAGCTGGGAGTCGGGTCATTTCTCGCCACCTAGCTTTCTGAGCCAGCTCCATGTTTCCCTATGGCACTGCTGGTCAGAGGAAATCTTCCTCTGACCGGAAGTTCCGGTATCGGGGAAGGTATTGGAGCATTTGGCCATGAGCAATGAGTACTTGCCCAAATACTCGGTATCGGCACCGATACTAGTATCAGTATCGGTGTATCCCTAGTTATAGAGCTTTCAATAAGAGTCCAGCATGTCACATTTTTCTGGTCTGGAACACACTAAAACGCATGTAAATGCACGTGAGAACACTAGAATGCACTGGAACACACCTAAAAGCCAATTGAGAAGAAAAAACGCACTTGAACAGATCAAAAACACGCACATCCAGATCTGGTCTGGAGATGGTGTGGTCATCATAACGGAATAAAGTGCTTGTACTTTCTTTCTATCATGTGCCTTTATCAATTACAAGGTGATGTGGAAGTCATTGTCTCTTTAAATATTGAATGCTTGTTATATGATGGTTATATATGCCTGTCCCTCGCATTCTGGGTGTCAATGTAGGGGTGAACCAGATAGAGAAAAAAGATATCAGCATCATTAGACTGGGGAGTAGATGGACTTGTCTCCAACCTTTCTGAGGATGAGAAGGAGGGACACCTTTAATCATAAGGTTACACCAACCAAACTTTTGAGTCTTATAGCCTGTGTCTTATTTTACAGTGTGTCTAATCCTTCTCACATCATCCTGCCCATTGCCAACTGGGAATCCAAACAAAAGCCAACCGAGGAAAGTGAAATTGGGCCACTGGTACAGCACATCTATGAGGTATGGCTTACTTTGTCCTGCCCATTCTAGTCATATCCTGGTGAGGTGATCCATATACTGTACTGCCTGATAAATATGACAATGCAAAGAGCAATGACAAAATGATGTTACCCGTACTAATCAACCATAATTCAATGTATCATCTGACTACAGCAAACTGAATATTTTTGGTTGGTATGAATTGCTGCAAGTATATTTAGTCATTTAACTGCATTATTGTAAGGTCAGTCCACCCAAACCTGCTATTTCCGTGTTTGGTAGATGCTGGAGATTTATACTCCCTGATAGTTTCTTATATTTCTTGAGGACTGTATTGGTGTGACATTTGCCCCGAGTTCCTGGTTGTGCACACCTTCTGTGCCCATTATAAGGGGTTCTTACCCTTTGTGTTGGATTTGTATTTATTTTCAAAATCTTCCCGGCGCAAATGAATCGCAGCAAGCCTTCCTCCTTAATTAATTCCACCTGATCACACTGGGGCAGTTCCACAAGGCAGGGAACCTTAACATCTATAAAATGACAAAAAAGGAGAGCGCCCACTCCATGTGAAGGATCGTTTAATAATTTGCTTTAAAAAGTAGTAATGTACTCACAAAAGAAAAATGACACAAGCGTATCTAATGGTTCCCCTCACAGGAGGCTATTGCCCATCAGAAGCCACAGCGCAGCCTGGTCAGCTCACGACAGAGGCCGTCTTCCAGCACTGAGTGGCAGGCTTAACGTGTTTCTGGGGCCGGGCTGTAGCTACCATGGGGCGAGTGAGGCACTCGCCTCAGGCGCAGCTGAGAGGGTGCGCAGCAAGGGCCGGCCTGGATGCACCCCCTCGCCCCTGTTGCCATGGCGAGCACAGGGCGCCCTTGGCAACAAGGGCACCAGGCAGCCAACACAGCCGTGGCTTGGCAGGGAGAAGAAGAGCGGCACAGGGTCCAGCTTCTCCTCAAATCCCTGCTGCTCTCACCCACCTGTATGGGCAGAGGACTCTGTGTCTTCAATTTCTTTTTCTATTTCAAAAAGGAAAGGTCAGGGGTCTGTTTAGACCCCTAATATTTCCCCAAAGCCCCCCAACAGTAAAAAAAATAAAAGAATATTTAACACACACACACATTACTAGACATGTGCAAAGACTAAAAATTTGTTTGGGACGAAATGAACGGAAACTAAAAATGTTTTCATTAGTTTCATCAAACAAAGATTCGGCCACCAGCCCATTCTGCGCATGCGCGCCGCTATCCTGGAGGTGGGGCGCATGACGTCACATACTGCACACGTCTGTTGGGGGGCACAATTTTCTGTACTTGCCTCGGGCACAAAAGGAGCTTGCTACCGCTCTGTTCTGGGGCACATCTTTCACATGGAGTGGGCGCTCTCCTTTTTTGTCATTTTTATTTATTTATATTATGGAGAATGTATCATGAGCAGCTGGAACACTTATAACTTCAGGGCAGACTGAAGCAAAGTCTGGAATTATGGTGGGGAGGTCTTACTGTCTGAGTATAGAAGACATATACCAAGCCGGGGGCTGACCTCACAATAGGTCTGAGACCATTTATGTATATTTATGTATATGTATATTCTAACAATGTATATTGATTGTAGCTTTTTTTGCCAACAGCTTCACAATATAGGACCAAGTGCAGTCGGCGAGACACACCTTAGCGTGGGATGGCCTTCACAGAGCCGAGAAGAATTTCTACTTTATGTTTTTAAAATTGATACAGAAGGACCAATAACATGTCACCCAAGTAGTGCCATTAACTCCTTAGACATACAGGTAGGTTAAAACCTCTAAACTACATTATCTGCTGGTCAGATACAAGGAATTTCCCCTTGTTATATTGCTTTGCTTTTAATTTTAAAGTGACCTTGTCACTGTATGGGTTGGCAACAAACCTAAATCCGGTTGTAAAACACGCCACTGCTGAGTTAGAGTACACCTATCAGCAGGGGCCGTGAGCATTACAAATCGCAGAGCTATAGATCTGGCTCAGCAAGGGGCGTGTCAGACCTCTGCAGAGAGTCTACTGCTTACATGCAGAACGCAAGTGTCCCACTCTGCAACATGATGTCAGGGGACAGGCTTTTCTACTCAGGCTGTGGCTGCGTTCTAAAGAAAACGAACTGCAAGACTTTAGACACCTTTGGTTTGGATGCACCTGGAATATTTTTAGCTGATCTACACACAAAGTTCTATTGGCCTTTCCATGTAACTTTTACACTTGAAATATATGGTGTTCTGGTTGTAAGAATTGTATTTGTTGAAAAAATTGTGTTTTTTTATGTCCTTCAGTCTAACTTAAAACAAGAAAAGGGAATGTGACGACAAGGTTCCTGTAATTAAATTAAGTTGTTTTTTTCCTTGAAGAAAATATATTACCCATAGGCTGTTCATTTGTAAAGGATACCCTTTCCCTGATATATCACTTGAGAGTGTTCAGAGACTGTTGGTGAGAATGACTCCACAGCTCGCTCGCTTCCCTCTTGGCTCTCGGATTGGGCAGAGTTTGCTGCCAGCTTTGTATAATTTCGCTTCTGAGATGACAAACTTTTGCGTTGTCTGTAGCTTTTCCTTGGCTGCGGTTGGACCCCCCCCCCATGGTCCTATTTGTCTTTCTTTTCCAGTGATTTTAATGCAGTCATTCCCCCTGACCTTACCACCATTGGGATTTAAGGAGATTATGTCCTAGACTTTTCAGTGCTGTCCCCTTGCCCAGATGTTGTGCACATGTGAAATGCTTAATCCCATTGGAGGGGAATTCCGTTGTTTGTAGACTGTTACCTCATTGTATATTTTGTTTTGTCTTTTATTGTTACTATATTAATTGAACAGTTGCAGAGACGTTTGTTTCCCGGAACATGACACGAACTGTTCATTAGCTACGATATATCTTTTCTTGAAATAGAAACCCCTTAAAATCCAATTTAAAGTGTAAGCTATAGTTAGGATAAAGAAACACTAATATTTTGTTAACCACAAGTATATGGGTTTGGCTTTATGCACAAACAATGTTCAGACGACTGCTTTTTGTGTGTGTAAGCCTAAAGGGACCATGTAGTTGTTTTATACATATTTTCTTTATTTATTATTGTCAAGACTATAAAAAAATAAATTCTGATTTTGTTTTATAAGTTAGCAAATATTGCTTATTAGTATTTTGCAGTCTCCTATCGATTGAGTTGTAGTCTACATATAAAGTTATTTTAATTGTGTTGAAAGAAGCCTATTATTAGCTGTTTGTCATCATACCAGTGACTCATTCCATTATCGGATGGTTAGTAGGAGGTTTCAGTCAGCCAGTTTGTATTTAATATGAGTAGTACATGGCTCGTGGCTCATGTGAGACTCCGACCACAAGTGGAAGGCAAATTAAGTGGCCGCATTTGTGGGAGGAGTCGCACCGGCGTCTCGTTATTTAGGTGGGGAGGGCCGGAGGTGACTCGCACGCAGCTTCGTTTCTGGCTGTCCCTCCCCCTTCCCCTAGGTTACTTACTATTTAATAGAGTATGCCACTTTATTTGGCATTACTGACCTCAAGATCACGGCACACCTCAGGTTTGTATTTAATATGAGTGGTACACGGCTCAGGGTCATGTGAGACTTTGACCACAAATACATATATATATACTGCAGTATGTGGTCAATATGACAATTGTCTAAGAGGTGCTGAAATCTTTGATATCTGTGAACAAAGTCATATAGCTCCCATCTATGGTGCCCAGTGACCTTGGCATGCTCCCTCCTGTGATCTCTGCAGTGAGACTGCTAGGTACTACCTTTCTCGCCATTATACCATATACATGCTGCAAGGGGGTGAGATCCATCCCATCCCATACTTTGTGCACTGTTTTTTTGGGCCGCATGAATTTTTATTGAGTACCTAACGATTGTTTTTGGGATGTACATGTTGTACTTTCCTTCTAATTGCTGATGGTGACAATATTGCTTTCACTGTATGAAACCGAGCGTGATATTTATTGATTGTTAACCTCAGTGCTAGCCCATGAATACATTGATTGCTCTGTCAGACTCAGTTTTAGAGGACTTTGCATGATTTACACAGCATTTTAAGCTAATAATTATTCATTGGATATTTTACTGCTATACCTACATGATAATGTGCATGTTGTATTGGTCAAGTTCACAATTTAGTTCATTTTTGGGACCTTATGTCAGGGCTGGACAAGTCCCAGGAGATGGGTAGCCAATGCTTTTCTAACTGTTGTCAATGGAGCTGGCTGTTAAAAAAAGCCTGCTGGCTCCTGAATTGGACAGACTGGCTCCTGGATTCCATACGGATTTATCTACCCCTGCTTGTAACGTATATAGTTTGAGTGGGTACACAGTGGTTTAAACAGTTTGGATACATTGAGAGAAATGTATCCAAACTGGAGCAGACAGAATCTGAAGCAGTTATCCATGGCAAGCAATCAGCCTAACTAAGCAAACTAAATATAGAAGCTGATTGGTTGCCGTGGACAACTGCTCCAGATTCTTTCTGCTCCAGTTTTGATCATATTTCCCCCCATGGTATACAACAAGATTGTTTAAGTAATCTGACAATTTCTTTATGCCTAATGTGCATACCTAAATCATTATATATATATATATTGCTTTTATCTGGTTTTGATTTGTAAAACTGTAATTTTATCTGACAATTATAGTATTAAATACAGGCAGGTTGCCACCTTCAATCTGCAGTGCTATCTCCAAGCTGAAGGTTTGTTTTGTCAGTAAAGTCTCCAGCCTGCATGTGATTACTATGTCATAGCTAACATAGAGCCAACATAGTGATCACATGCTCAGAAACTATACTGATTGGTCCCTGAGACCAAAACTGTCAGTGACAGCTGGGTTTAAGGGAGGAGCTTTATTGGCATATCCTCAGCATATGACATTAGCATAGTGCTGAGGAGTGTTAAGGTAGGGATTGTGGAGGGGAAGCAGTTAAGGTTTAAAACTTGGATGGAAAAAGAGGGGATTTACGCTCATAGCAACCATAACCTCCTAGAGGGGATTGGATAAACCTCTACAAATTCTTTTCTTTCTATACAAATTGTCAATTGTCAGAGTCTGGGAAAGATCAGTTTCCTTTTTATAGAATTTTTGAAGTGATGTTTGCAGATAAATTCCATTTCTCTCCCTTGCAGCAAAATACAGTCCCGTCTACTTGTAGTACTAGAATTAACCTGATGTTGTCTGAAGTCGGCTTGATATGAACATGGCAATCACAGCATTGCTCGTAGTTTCCCAGGTGATTAATGACCAATTTCTTTCTTTTAGCCGAGTGAAGCAGAAGCAACTCCGGGATTAACGGCTTATTTGCGTAACTCAAGCGTATCTCAAGCAAGGAGTCGCAGAGACGTGGCTGTGGCTGAGCCCCTCAGGCACATCCCCATCCCAACTAAACTGCTGGTAAGAGCTGAACATTACATGTCAAAGGGTTCTAAAGGCACAATTCGACTCTGCCGGCGACATGATGTGCCTGATCACATTAAAGTGACTCTGTCATGTTAGGTCTTGAACATTGTCTAAGCCAGCATTTCTCAATCTTTTTTTAGTCACGGGACCCTTTAAAAGTTTGCAAAATCTTGAGGCACCCCAGTCTAAAATGTCATAAATTTTAAGGGGGGGGGGTACCACTCAAAAACATACAAAAAGTGGGTTTTCTCACAGTGGCCCCTTTAAATCAAGATTCCCCGCTCACAGTAGTTTTTCTCTTTTCATCAGAAGCCCCCTTCTTTACATCAGGAACCCCTTTCACATCAGAAACCCCCCTCCCCAATGAGATCCCCCCCCCTTTCACATCAGAGTTAGCTCAAGAGCCCCCTTCACATCAGTCTACATTCCTCCCTTCACATCCACAACCACAACATTTTGAGGCACCCCTGAGGAAACCATAAGCCACCCCAGGGTTCCATGGCTCCCTGGTTGAGAAAGGCTGGTCTAACCTACCTTGAGAAGCCTGCAGGTAGGTTTTGTCCTTCAGATCGGTTTCCATCTCCCTGTAGAGTCTTTAGAATTCCTAATCCGGGCTGTACTCAGGTCCTTTACTTCCACACAAGGTGGCACTTTCTAGGCAACTGTCAAAATATATCAGTGTGTATCGCATACTTGAGTTACCAATCTCTACTGCTTGATAGATCATTGCCAAAAGTACCTTCCTTCAAATATTCTCATTGGTCTCCCTGTGCACCTTTCCTCCTTAAAACTTACAGAAAAATAAGCACAAAACAACTATATCGCCAGGCTGAGAGGAACCTGCAGACTCACTTGCACAGATGTGTTATTCTGCAGATTTTTTAATTGAACAGTTTGAAACCATTGTTAGAATCTCTGAGCTTCCAAACACTAAGCCGCCGGCGCCTTCTTATCTTTGGTCCTTCTCTTGCTGCTGGCCAGAAGGAAGAACCGGTGCATAAACCAAAGCATCACATTTCACAGCTTTCAGCTATTCATCCAAGATTATTTTCCATAGACTATGCACACTGTGTAGAAGTCAGGTGAGGTTGCAATCAAATGTTTTCCAGTTTGGATTCACGCAAAGTTCCTTCATTTGAGAGTGCACTGGGGTTCACACACAAACTACAAAATAGCTCTTTGAATGTAAGAGAAGTCTGCAGATTCCTTGGCAGTTCTTTAACTTCATTGCTGTCACGTAGAAATGCAGAAGATAATAAATGAAAAGGTTATTATTATTATTATTATTATACAGGATTTATATAGCGCTTTACAATATAAGGAAGACATTACAGTTACAATAAAGTTCAAAACAAGATGGTTAGGAGGGCCCTGCCCATAAGAGCTTACAATGATAAATAAAAGGGAGAGCAAGTGATACAATTGGTGGTAACTGTGTGGGAATGAGTTGTTTAAGAAAGTGATAGTTCAGTGGTTAGGTTAAGGTGGGATAGGCTTCCCTGAAGAGATGAGTTTTCAGGGATCACCTAATAGCAGACAGAGTAGGAGATTGCCAGACTGGTTGGGGTAGCGAGTTGCAATGATTGGGAGATACTCTAGAGAAGTCCTGGAGGCAAGAGTGGGAGGAGCTGATGAGGGAGCTAGAGAGTAGAATGTCTTGAGCGAAGCAGAGGGGCTGATTAGGGTCATACTTTGAGGCGAGGTTGGAAATATAGCTGGGGGCAGAGTTGTGGATTGCGCTGTAAGAGGTTGAGAAAAATCTTTCCAATAACTGATATAAGTATTCTCCACATAGAGAATAGTTGAAGAAAACATAGAAAACATAAACATTTCTCATAGATGTCCTTTAAACACCACCACCTTCTAATTATATGTTGTCCAGCCCCTTCATTCAGCAGTCCAAGACCAGATAGTTTAATGGCTTCTAGTGATGAGCCTGGACCCCGGTTTGCCAAAGCATGAATGGCATGGGGGTGTGGGGGGCGGGGGTTGGAGTAGCTTAGCTCCAGAAAGAGAAGGGCTTAATGTCCGTTTAGGCAGATGTCCTGTTTAGCTTGGGCCTCGATTCCAATGGCCTCCAGAGGGACATAGGAGTTAATGTGTAGAATAACAGAGGTGCTTTGAGGCTGAACATCTGCAATATTGTTAGCTTAGGCAGTGTTTACAGGTCCACCCCAAAGAAGCACTACATGTAACTGTATAAAACTCCCAGCTGTTTGTTTACTTCTATGTTCCATTAAAAGTATTAAATCAAGAAACCTCAACAGGTCCCCCACTATCCCCCAGTAGAAATGAAGCCTCTCCAAGCCAATTTTAAATCATCACATCCTCCTCTTGAGTAAGGTAACAAACATTCCCTACCTGCACATCACAAGCTGTTTATCAATTAAAGGCCACCATCACTGAAACACGGGTTAAAGGGTCAGTCCACCTAAAAGTGAAAATAAAGATTCAAATTTAATTATAGGTAGACAGTGGTGGGCTAAGTCTTAAATGTCACGCATACTCTGCCAATAAAATCTCCCTTTAAAAATTCCCAACTCCCATCCATCTTGGAGTTTTGAAAGTTCCCCCCCAAACTTTGCTTCTTCCAGCTCTTCCTGATACCTTATACATAATATAAAATAAATGAAATGTCCCACCATAAGGCTGGCCGTACTGTACACTGTTAGAATTCTGTGAATCAGCAAAAAGTTTTAGTGTGTGATCCTATCAGCTCAAGAAAAGCCAATTACTGAATTAAAGTGACACTAAACTCAGGAGTTAAATCTTAAAAATACATTGAAGTACCTTAACTGTTTTAACAGAAATGTATCTTATTTGTGTATCACTCGGCTGTAGATCCTCAAATCATCTCTGAATTGGTGCTGACACTGTCCTTCCTTCTGGAGGGGGGATACTTTTGTTCCCCATGGTCCCTGTGTGTGTTGTAAAGTAGTCACCGCTCCAAGCTCACTCCTGTGATGGACTACAATCTCAATACAAATTACTAAACTAAACCTGAGATGATAGACCATCACGGGAATGAGCTTGGAGCGGTGGCTACTTTACAACACACAGCTATGTAAATCTCAGCACTGGATGGACAGAAGTGAAAACCTATAGCCAGAGAAAACAGCTACCATATATGTATTTAATCTGTATTTGCCTTAGCTCTTCAATGTCTATCAATACTTAAATATCAGTTCTGGGTGGGCTACTTCCTTAAGACTTGAGGATTTTCAGCTAGCTGTCTCTATAAAAGACTGTAGTTTCTGACTATGATCACCAAAGCCATAACAGTTCCCTCCAAGGTGTAGAAAGAACACCCTGCTTTGTGTTACTGGTTGTGGTCAGCGTTGAGCCTCAGCGCTTACTGAACAGGTCACCCCACCAGCCACTGTCTCTCCTTCGGTTACTACATGAACTGCATGAAAAAAGCTGCTGAACATTGCTCATAATTGGAGCACCGTGACCATCTGTACACATCCTTCCACACAACATTCCTGCATTACAGTCTAGCGCCTAAAATGGTAAATGACAATGTTATCTGCAACAGATTTATGAAATAAAAAATCACGCCAGAAAAGAATCACCAAATCTACTATACAAGTATGAAAACATGCCTCCAGACGGGAGAAGAAGCCAGAGACCTGGCAAAAACAATCCAATGTGCTTCTAATTACCGGACAGAAAAAAAAAAATGTGTATCGCAAACTAAGAAGACCTTCACTGATCAGATAGTTCCCAGTCCTGTGCAAGCTCAAACTCTTCCAACTGGATAAAGACTAATGGCATGTTCAACCAATCGTTCTCAGGGACTTTACACATAAACTTGGCCCACAACTAATATCATTTCTCTTTACATAAATATTAACCTAATGTACTAATTCTTTTTTTTTTATTTAACACATTTTTATTAATTTTTTTTTTAACAGACGTGCAGTAATGTGAAATGTTTAACCATCTCCTGTAACGTTTGGCGTCTAAATAGCAGTGAGAGTGCCGTTATAAAGATCAAATCAAGGCTCTGGGCAGAAACATTTTTACAGGTAAGTTAAAGAAAATCTCTGGCTAAAAGAATGATTTTTCATACATGACATGACATTTCAACAAAGTTCTAACCAAAAGAAAAGTAAACAGTGCTGGAAGCGTCACATTGTCACTGTTTCCCGTCAACGCACAGCAGTGCCTTGCGTGAACCAGCCATAAAACATGCCCTTTTTAATGTAGAAGTCATCCGGTGGCTGTATAGCTGATCGATCATGTCTACATGCTGCCTAAATTGTTCGGCAATAGTGGGCCCTCCTCCTTTCCAATCCAGAAGCTCATCTTGTGCCTTACTGAGCCCGAACTAGTGATGGAGGGTCCAGGATGGCCAAGGGGTTATAGAATGGTGTCCATTCAATTGGCTAGCTGGGTATTAGCCAATTATACAATCAGATCGGGGCTCTCTGCCCCCAACCTGTGTGTACTAGTTGCGGGTGAGACATCAGAAGTCTAATAGAGCCATAACTGTCTCATAAAGAACACCTGTCTCTACTATCAGCCCCCCTTGTGATAGTAAAAAGGAAACGTTCAAATGTTTTAGCAACCAACCTGCTTTGCCCTTATATGATTGCTGGAGGCAATAGTTCAACAATTGCTCTGTTTTTCATAAATGCATTATACTGTGACCTCGGCATTAACAGATAACCCATTAAATGTCCAGCTCCGACTTTTCTTCTCGACGGTAGCCAAGTTATTTTTGGAGCGGATTTAACTACGATGACATAATGATTGCTTGCGTTGTCTGGTGTCCAAGACTAGCTGCTGCTGGACAGATATCAAAGTGAAAACTATTAATCAGATGATTCATCTTTGGATTAGATGAGAAACCAGATCTTAACTGTACATATCTGCTCTTACAGAAACACTTGTCCATCTGCCAGATACTTTTACAGAACACCTTTGCACTCAATTATAGAAGCAGCTTGTGCACCCCCCTCCCAGCTTAAAAACAAATTTTGACTAATTCAGCGAGGCAAAACCGAGAGGGATGATTATGTGCAAAGTGCAGTAAATGAGAACAACCAATCACCAGTCATCTCTTACATGAGCTCACATTATGTTGCTTTCAATCCAAGAGAACCAGAACTACAACTTTGTAATACATCTGTTATTAAAACACTGGAACAAAAAGGGAGGCACTCAAGAATTGTTTAGGCACTGAAGGGTGCAGAGTACAGTTTGTTTGTTTTTCTTTTTACTTCAAGCAACAAGTAAATAAATCTATTATAATATACACTGCCGGGCCAAAAAAGTCACCACCTGGATTTCGGGCAGTTTTATGATCTGGGTTGCAACAGTTGGTCAGGTTAGGTTCAACAACGTTATGTTGTCCCCCAAAAACGAGGTCAGTTGCCTACCTAAATATGCCGAGTGACCCTGATGACACATTGGGCATATTCCAAGATGACAATGCCAGGGCTCATATTGTGAAAGAGTGGTTCAGGGAGCATGAGACACCATTGTCACACATGAATTGGCCACCACAGAGTCCAGACCTGAACCCTATTGAGAATCTTTGGGATGTGCTGGAGAAGACTTTAATCTCCCATCATCACTACAAGATCTTGGTAAAAAAAAATGAATGCAGCTCTGGATGGAAATAAATGTTGTGACATTGCAAAAGCTTATCGAAACAATGTCATAGACATGCGTGCTGTAATCAAAGCTAAAGGTGGTTTAACTAAATATTAGGGTGTGACTTTTTTCTTCTCGGCCAGGCAATGTATAAGGTGCAAGACATACCAGGTACTCATTGTTATTGCTATACTTGTTAGTTATACATGCTGAGCTTCCTGCTTGGAGAAGCACAGCAGTTATGCTTCACAGGCCCTTGAGAAAGAAATCCACATAGTTTCCATTGTTCACATGAGCAAAACCATTTTGATTTTTGAACAATCAGTAAATGTAGGAGTAACCCCCTCCCCCTCCACCACCGTCTCAGGCCCCCCCCCCCCCCCCCATTGAGTATTGTGTTTGTATGTTCTAATGAAATCACCTACTTGTTAAGTTTTCATTTATTCACTTTTATGTGTAACTTTGTGATTGGCTATTTGTGTTGACACCCACACCCATCTCTTTGTCATTCTGCTCTCTCGTCCTATGAGCATACTCCTTGCACTGCAGCCCATCTTATCAGCACCTTGTGCTGATTCTTCCTGTCCGCTCTGAACTCTGCTGTGCAAGGGGATGATAATAAGACAAATGCTGGTACTGACATTGCTAACAATTAAAATATACAGTTAATGCTGTATTCATATTTATAGTGCCGCATTAATTTGTGTCTTTTATATCTTCCTGTAGTTCAGATTTCTCTTTGCTCTAGTAGAGCAGTGAAGAGTATAAACACGACCATAGAGGAAAAATGCATTTTGTGATAAAAAGAGCAGCTAACGTCTCTCTGGACTGCTATATATAGAACGAAACTGTAGAAACCAAAACCGTCTGTGCGTTTGATACAGAGTCTGCAAGGAATTATTTCAGGAAGAAATGCCATAAATTATTCGGTTCTGTCAGGGCCCCGTAGTATTTTCCTTTAATTGGAAGTAAATGTTATGTGCAGCGTCTTAGGAGCCTCTAGATTTCAGAACTATTCCCCTAAGTGCAGAGAAGAAAAAAATGCCGACCCGCATTTTCTCTCAACATCTGGCTCAGGTCCACTTATCTCTCACAGTTCCAAAAGCTCCATCATCTAGGGGACCTGGGCTTCTTTTTATTGCTCGGCCTAAAGTCTTAGGACTTGAGGGAATTCTAGAAGTGCTGTAGAACACAGCCTCCTCTGGTCTGGTATTGTCATTCAGCATTCTGGCTGTGGAAGCCATCAGAGTAGAGTAGACTCACAACATTTCCAACAGAGATGCGTCTTCAGATGGTTCTTCCTTGAAATAAAATAACAATCTGTGTTGACACAAGAGGAGGAACCTCTGTAGGAGCAACACAGCACCACAAGACGGGACCACGTGTGGAGAGATGACAAGCTGTCCCTTAGTGAAACTAAGTAGGGGGTCTGCTATGTGGGATTTTGGCAATACCAGAGCAAAGGAACACACAATATTACATAATCTGTGAGAAGAGATGTAGTCATCTGTGAAACGGAAAGTAATTTGAAGGATTGGCCCTTCTGTTGTCTTGTATGGGCTGTAGAAGGGACAAATCTAACAGTAAATGAAAAATAGTTTTTTTTTATAGGCTTTTTTTCCCTTAAATGTAATTGGGTATTCTTTGCAAAGTAACCTTTCCCCACATTCACTAAGCTAGAGGAACATTTCCTTGCAAAGTGAAGATTTCCTAGCAAAGGGAACAGGCCTACAGTCCTAGAGATCTATTCCTTATAGTGACAACTGTGGGCCATGCCTGGACAATGTGTGGCACGCCCGTTTATAGTCTCCAGCAGGGGGCGCACAAGAGAAGGCAGCGCAAGGCCACAATTGGGAAACAGGTGTCACCCCATAACAGGAAGTGTCTGAGCAAGGACCTTTGTGACAGGATCACCGGGCATTTTTAATAAAAGTTGCAGATTTTAAAAGATTAAAATTAACTTTTAAAATAACATTAAAGTGACACTAAACTTAGGAGTTAAATCTTAGAAATACATTCAAGTACCTTAACTATTAACAAATATGTATCTTATTTGTGTATCACTCGGCTGTAGATCCTCAAACCATCTCTGAATTGATGCTGACACTGTCCTTCCTTCTGGAGGGGGGATACTTTTGTTCCCCATGGTCCCTGTGTGTGTTGTAAAGTAGTCACTGCTCCAAGCTCACGCCTGTGATGAACTACAATCTCAATACAAATGAGTAAACTAAATGTGAGATTGTAGTCCATCACGGGAGTGAGCTTGGAGTGGTGGCTACTTTACAGCACACACATGGACCATGGGGAACAAAAGTAGCCCCCCTCCAGAAGGAAGGACAGTGTCAGCACCAATTCAGAGATGATTTGAGGATCTACAGCCAAGTGATACACAAATAAGATACATTTTTGTTAATAATTAAGGTACTTGAATGTATTTTTAAGATTTAACTCCGGAGTTTAGTGTTACTTTAAAATATAAATTTTGACAAACTTCTGAGATATTCGTGTGTGGGTTTAGATCTACTTTAAGCTAGACACTGCAGTAAAAGCTTGAATGATACACCTACTAAAAATACACCATAACTTCACTTTAATACTGAGTTATAACTTTAGTAATTGATTATATTTCCATTGCAGAGGAAGAATGATCATTACTCTCTGATGGCAAATGTATCATTTGAAGTCAAGAATATGCCATACAACATTCAACCGGCAAAGCTCCCTGCAGCCAGCATAGCGGTAAGTACCAGACACAAAAAAACAATTGGCGCAGCGCTTTACAATATAAGGAAGACATTACAATCGCAATGCAATTCAAGAAAAGATGGCAAGGAGGGCCCTGCCCGTGAGGGCTTACAATCTAAAATGAGTAACATACATAAGGTAGCAATTACCATTGTAATTATTTATTTTGTAAGTGATATATGTGTTTAAAGGGTAAGCCACCCAAGGCCAATCTGGTATCAGCTGGAGACTGGTGAACTGAGTACAAAATGTGGTCACTCTGGAGGTTTTTGCTTCACTGTTTATGAATTGAGTTTATTATCTCTTTTCTTGGCATCCAAAATCCCAATTATGGCAGTAGTAATGCTACTTTGCCTCAAAAAGGTGATGTTGCATCGTAGTTTTTTTGTTCTTTATGTTAAAGGGTTTTTAAACTCTCTGGTTTTTTTTTTTGCATATATCTACTGCTAGCAATATATGCAAAAAACGCTTTAAAGGTGGTTTAAACTTACCTGTGTGTTCCCCGCGCGCTCCCGTCCAAAAATGTGAAAATTCTCGGGCGGCCGCAAAGCATCTTGGCGCAGTTCACATTTTCGGCCCGGGAGACGCGGAGAGACACAAAGTAAGTATATGGAGGGCATGCACCCGCATGCAGACACCGTGGGACAGGAAGTGACAGCAAGGACAGAGGAGTCAGCGCTGGAGGGACAGATGAAAATGACAGGAAAGAAGAAGAAGATCGGATTAAGAAACATCATTTAAGGTAAGTGCTGACATTAACATTGGGGGGAGGGAAAAATATCTTTGACTTTAATGTCACTTTAAATACAGTTTCTCATCTAAACAAACAGCACCATTCACCAGCTGTGGGCAGCTTGGGGTCCTCCATGCTTGCAGCCAGATCCTATGTTAGCATCTTCCTCCATGGCTTGGTTACATTGTTACTGCCCATGAATCCACTTCATGTGCTGATGAAAATTAGGTGCCACAGAACGAGTTAGCGCCAACACGGGCTGTGATGTCACAAAGAATTACGTTTTAGTTTAAGTGCCGCAACAGTGCCTAAGAAGAAGGATCCCATTGATCTATGCTTAGGCTTCAAAATCCACTTTTTGCCTGGCTACTGCCTGCCCTCTGTCTGTTCTATATCTGGTTACAGAATACAATCTTGCCAGTAGTCGGCCTAGTTCCTTGTTTGTCAGCTGTTGCTCTGGGACAGACCCCAGAGGTGTCACACAGTGCTGCTAAAGTGGGGTCTCCTTTGTTGCTGGATGGATTCCCACATCTGAAGACAGAGTAGACACACTGGAGGTCATGGTACCAAGATCATATTGGCAGGGTTTCATAGCCTTGGGATGACCTAGGTGGAACCAATAGCATAGCACCCAACTGTCCCTCATTTTGGGAGACTTTTTCACTTCTGGAACCAAACCTAGCTCCCCTTTTATTTCTTAGTTATCTTTTTTGTCCATGTATAGACCTCAATAAAAAAACAATTTAACCAAGAGTGTATATTACATGAAACCTTTTATCTACCCTTAAAGGAGAACTATGGGGTCAGGGCTTTTCCCCATAGTTTTCTTTAGGGTAACGGGAGGACACAAACTAGCGTCCTCCCGTTACCCTAAGCTCAGTATACTGAGACGCCGCAGCCGGAGCGGATCCCAACATCGATGTCGAGATCCGCCCAGCTGCGTGAGTGACAGCTGGCTCTGCCTATCTAGAGGCAGAGCCAGCTGTACCCGCCCCCTCCCCCGTCCGTTCCGCCAGTCAGCGCTGGAGGATCGGAGGGGGGAATCCAGCCCCTCCCCTGTCACGGCAGAGAGCCGTGACAGGATCGAGAGGTGAGCGAACGCTGGTATATGTTCGCTCACCTCCCGATCTACTGAGCCGACCTGTGACAGTCTCATTGTCACAAGTCGGCTAGAACTATGAGGTGAGTGAAAAGCACTTACCTCATAGTTCTCCTTTAAATTACCACATTTTACATTTTTAAAATAAAGTACAAAGTAAAGTAGTGCTAAAAAAATCACGTGTGGGTTTAACCAATCATTGTTTATATATTAATTCTGCCTGGTCTGCGTAATGGGGGTGTAACAGGGGTGTGTCCTTTACCAGCATACTTTGTGTCCTTCCTACTCATCTCGGAAAGCTGGCATTTAATAACTATACCATCAGAAGAAGACAGTTGAATCCCGCCTCAGCACTCCACTTTACTTTCTGCAAGTGTTCCTCGCTACATGTGTTTGAAAATGAATCAAATGTGTTTGTTAAGCTGGCGCATGTTTACCCGGGACATTCACTCAGACTGCAAAACCACTGTGTATTTCATGTTTTATACCACCATTGTATTTCTGCTCGTAAACTGCACCACTTCAAGCTCCATTAGAAGCTTTCCTGCTGGACGAGCGAGCAAGAGACTTGTAATCACAGCAATAATGATTTAGGATGAAGTTGTTGGAAATAATTGTTAGAAAAACAGAAAGACGGAGCTCTTGGCAATTAATATTCAAGACATCTGTTTACAGTATTTAACATAGTGAAGCGGTTCTTGGACCTTTGGAGTAGAAGTTTACGATGGAATGGAAAAAATAGGACTCGTTCCTGGGATATATGACGTTTGGCATGTGCAGTATTTAAACACTAAGACAAATATTTTCAGAATCTTGTTTATAATAGCGAGCGCTTTTGCAGCCTCAAGCTGTTTACCGCTGAATATTCTTGCCTCTGTTCAGGGCGCACAATGAGAACTTTTATGGGCAAAGGCTGAGTTTATTTAAGCGTCTGGGTATATAATTGAATAGGCTCATCAGTCAGAATCTTATTTGTGCTTCCATAGAATTACCCCTGCAGCTTTCAAATATAATACAAGTAAAATATTATTATTACAGGTATTTATATATTGCCTACAAATTATGCAGCACTGTACATACTGTACATTCACATCAGCCCTGCCCTCCAAGGAGCTTACAATCTAAGTTCCCTACCATATCAGCACTGGTCTGTGTGCATGTGTATTTGCACACACCCCAGGGCTGATTTAGACAGGAGCCAAATAACCTACCAGTAAGTCTTTGGAGTGTGGGAGAAAACCTATACAAGCCCATGGAGAACATGCAAGCTCCTAGCAGATAGTGTCCTGGCCAAGATTCAAAGCAGGAATCCCCAGTGCTACAAAGCGGAAGTGCTGACCACTAGGCCACTGTGCTGCTTGTTGTCGCCTGGAGATCTGCGTTGGGATCTGTAGATCCACCCGTAATTTTATATTGGCTGGTTTTTACTGTTTTTATGTATTTATTTATTGTTTGGTTTTTCTCTTTCACCATACAAAAGTACTATCCTCTATGTACAGGAAATGATTAGAGTATAACTGGGAGTCATTGCCCCATAAAATGTCTAAACATGGCCTCAAACCCTACCTCTCACAGTGCTGCACGACTTCTCTCTACCTCCCAAGTACTACAACATGACAATTATCAATTCCTCCCTGTGTCTCTTTAATGTGGTTCTTGATTATTGACCATGTTAACTCTAGTATGCATCTGCACGATTGTAGTTTAGCTGGGAAAAGAACTGATGTAATTGATTCTATGCACTCTGTTAATAAAGCACCTCTATATAAAACGTTTCAAATAAATAAAAAAGAAGCATATAAGACGGTGAAGTGGCAGACATTTTGTATGCAAGACCTCCAAATCTTAAGAGGGGCTATTAGGGAGTTTATTCAGAGAGAAGAAGGGAAAGCCATTGGGAAGTTGAGGAATTCAGCTGGGCAGTAGGACCAGTTTTAGGCCCACCTTCATTGGTCACTACTTAGGTTACTTGAAGGGGCAGACCTGTGTTGACTCATGTAACCTTGCTTAGTGGGGGCAGCAGCATACCCATATCAAAACAGGTCTTCAGGCCACAGGGCACCCTTCCTTTTGTAAGGTGCATTCCTTGTTATAGGGGCTTTTTTTTATATATAGACACTAATACAGGTAATGATACAACAGACCAGATGGTTTTCCCTGTATGAGCAGGAAGGTTTATAGCTCACAATTTATGACCAGTCCATTGTCAGGGGAAGTCAAGACTTCCTTCCATGGAGCAAGAACTCAGACCTGCTAGCGTCCAGGGAAAGGTGAACGATTTTCCTCTCTCTGCTTCTTTCTGCCTTTCAGAAGATGCACCCATTGTTATAGGGGCTTGTTTTCTATATAGACTATATGATCACTAATCCAGATAATGATATAACAGAGCAGATGGTTTGCCCTGTGTAAGCAGGAAGGTTTTGTCATTCACAATTTATGACCAGCCCATTGTCAGAGGAAGTCAAGACTTCCTTCCATGGCGAAAGTCAAGGCTTCCTTCCATGGAGGAAGGGCCCAGAGCTGCCCGCGTCCAGGGAAAGGTGAACTATTTTCCGCTCTCTTTTTTTCTAATTTCTCTTTTAACTTTCCCTTTTTATGGCACACTTGATGTTTTCTTGCAGCCCTCTTAGAGAGACCGAGAAGTTCACGCCGTAGTGCTTGGACGATCTACCTGCCACCTGGCCACACACATGACATTACCATATGGTGAATAAACTGTCAGCTGCTTCAGCTGGAGAACAGAGCCTGTTTTATCATGATTACATTAATAAGAGGAAGAAGCCTGTCCCTATCATTTTCTCAAAGCATCTGAACTGCCAACATGACATAACTGCAAAGGATCAAAGAAATATGGCCTGTGCGTGTGGTCACTCTACTCCGCGTTCTCAACAATTTACAGTGGAGTGGATTGGATACAGATGAGTTGATTCAATTAGCATATCATCTGTTTCATTGCTTGTAAGCTCTTATGTCACTTATCATTAAGGGATAACTGATCTAGTAGGCAAAGGGGCATTTGCCCCCTGAGCCAGTCTTAAAAGGATATGCTAGGCAGGTGGCCCTAGTGGAAATCATTCACCATTCAGACATCAATTAGAGAATTACTTGCCTGTCAGAGGGAAATATCTAGAACCAACTTGATTTGGGGCTCTGAGGTGTCATGTGACTGAATACCAAGGCCGCAAAGGAAGCTAATGTTGGAAGATTATTATTATTATTATAGAGGATTTATATAGCACCAACAGTTTGCGCAGCGCTTTACAATATAAGGAAGACATGACAATTACAATACAATTCAAGACAAAATGGTAAGGAGGGCCCTGCCCCTGAGGGCTTACAATCTAAAAGGGAGGGGCAAGTGATACATGAGGAGGTAGCTGTGTGGGGATGAACTGTTTGAGAAGGTGATGGTTGAGTGGTTAGGTTGAGATGAGATAGGCTTCCCTGAAGAGATGAGTCTTTAGGGATCACCTAAAGGCAGTCAGAGTGGGAGATCGACGGACAGGTTGGGGTAAAGAGTTCCAGAGGATGGTAGAGACTCTAGTGAAGTACTGGAGGCGAGCATGGGAGGAGTAGACGAGGGAGCTGGAAAGCAGGAGGTCTTTGGAAGAGCGGAGGGGACAGTTAGGGTGATATTTTGAGACAAGGTTTGAGATATAGGTGGGAGCAGAGTTATGGATGGCTTTGTAAGGGGGTGTTAATATTTTGAATGTTATCCTTTGTGTGAGTGGAAGCCAGTGCAAGGATTGGCAGAGGGGGGTTGCAGACACTGAGAGGTTGGTTAGGTTGATGAGTCTAGCAGCTGCATTCATGATAGACTGAAGGGGGGATAGCCTGTGTAGAGGCCTATGTTATAAAGGTCTGTCACAACTAACTATGTCCTTTAGGAATACCAATCTTTGTACATGCCCAACCAATATATGCCCCATCATGTCACACTTTGCTAAGTACACTTTCTTAAGCCCATATAAATCTGTCCCTACCATGAAAGGGGTAATTAGTTGTGTTTACCTGCCCGGTTAGAGATTCCCAATTCTCCCCTGCTTATCATGATGTAGTTATTACTTATGTTTAATATTATCAACTTATTTACATTGGAACATAATCCTATCTTTTTATTTTGGCCAGATTTCCTCTTTAATTGTATGATTTACACTTAGGCACAGTAAAGGAAGCTATTTTTGAAAGTGACCTAAATAGATGAACTGTTTGAGAAGGTGATGGTTGAGTGGTTAGGTTGAGATGAGATAGGCTTCCCTGAAGAGATGAGTCTTTAGGGATCACCTAAAGGCAGTCAGAGTGGGAGATCGACGGACAGGTTGGGGTAAAGAGTTCCAGAGGATGGTAGAGACTCTAGTGAAGTACTGGAGGCGAGCATGGGAGGAGTAGACGAGGGAGCTGGAAAGCAGGAGGTCTTTGGAAGAGCGGAGGGGACAGTTAGGGTGATATTTTGAGACAAGGTTTGAGATATAGGTGGGAGCAGAGTTATGGATGGCTTTGTAAGGGGGTGTTAATATTTTGAATGTTATCCTTTGTGTGAGTGGAAGCCAGTGCAAGGATTGGCAGAGGGGGGTTGCAGACACTGAGAGGTTGGTTAGGTTGATGAGTCTAGCAGCTGCATTCATGATAGACTGAAGGGGGGATAGCCTGTGTAGAGGCCTATGTTATAAAGGTCTGTCACAACTAACTATGTCCTTTAGGAATACCAATCTTTGTACATGCCCAACCAATATATGCCCCATCATGTCACACTTTGCTAAGTACACTTTCTTAAGCCCATATAAATCTGTCCCTACCATGAAAGGGGTAATTAGTTGTGTTTACCTGCCCGGTTAGAGATTCCCAATTCTCCCCTGCTTATCATGATGTAGTTATTACTTATGTTTAATATTATCAACTTATTTACATTGGAACATAATCCTATCTTTTTATTTTGGCCAGATTTCCTCTTTAATTGTATGATTTACACTTAGGCACAGTAAAGGAAGCTATTTTTGAAAGTGACCTAAATGTTAAACAACATTTCACCCATGTGTCTACAGCAGTCTCTTGTACTGGGAGTCCCATCAGAAGACCCAGCACCCTCATATGTGAGGCAGTTTGTATTTTCAGATTATCATGTTTGTCATGATAGTATGAACTTTGAGGGCTGCCTTTACTGAACACCCTAAAATGAGGTGGTAGCATCCTGTCTCATGACAGGTTACCTTTAAAAGCAGCTCTGTGGTTGAAAAACAGCAGCCTCACAAACCCGGCCCACTATGGCCAAAATCTGGGCTGTTCAAATGGGCAAATCTCAGGCACTTCACCGTAGCATTGAAGATTGACAGTCTTTTCCTGCCTGGTACACATTCCCTTTGCCAGTGAGGATTCCCATTATAATGATTGGCCAATAGGAATATGGGGAGGTGGGGATTGGGATGGAACAGTAAGCTTTAGCCCCACCTGGAAATGTCAAAGCTTTACCCATTAGTATGGCAATGGATCTGGCCACTACAGAAGGGTCATAGTGGCTGCTACAGGTATGTTTAGGTACCTGTAGGTGCCTACACTTTATACCAAGCAGCACATCTTTTTTTTTTTTTGGTGACCAAGTCACTTAAAAGTAAACTTCTCACCAACCTAAGCAGTTCAGATCGAACATATAATAAAATGCATAAGGAGAGTCCATCTTCAGTGAAACCCACATGTCAAACTGACCAGAAAACCCAGATACGTGGCCATCAAAAGTTCTATACAAATCTCGGCCTTTTCTGCAAAAGTGGAGCATGTTCCCCCTCCTTAGTTCCTCTCAAGCCTGCCTGTTGGTCAGTGACGTCACCAGTCACATTAAAGGACCATTAGGGAAGCTTATTGGTGGGAATAGCAAGCATCACATTAACAAGAGCAGTGGTGCTTTGCATACACCTTTAGTTGCCGGTGTCTCTGCTGGTTGTATTGATATGCAGTTTTTACTAATAGTAACTGCTTCTTAGGTATTTTTGCAATACATGCACAGTTTGAATGTCTCAGGGTTGTGCCAAGTTTATTTATACTTCCCAGCTCCAATTAACTTTAGTGTATAAGTCTATCACAATGTTATTCAACACATGGTAACAAAAAATGATCTAGAATTCACTGAGCTACAGTTCATCACATGTGATATTTGCCATGGCAATCCTTATTTTCAGCTTGTTGATGAAAATAACAATTGTTCTTGTCAAATAACGATAGTTTATAGCTTAGTGAATTGAGCATTAGTGCCTTCAGTGTAAGCTCTTGTACTATCCGCCATAATGTGTGTTTAAAAACAATAAGCCATCCACATCTTGTAGTGCCACTAAGCGAAGGCAAGCAAACATCATGTTATATGTATAGGGAAAGACTCAGAGCTCTGACAGCTGAACTCATTGTGGTAATGTAAATGTATTTTCTCATTGAAGTGCGTTAAAATGTATGTTTAACCTTTCAGCCATCAGATATTAAAGATTTATGATTTCCTAGAGAGCTGTGCATCAGCTTAAGGATTCTTGTTCTCTAAGCACTCGGGAAGTTTATATCCATTCATCAAGATGCAAAAGTACGTTTGCGTGTGTGGGGTTTTTGAGGGTCTTCCAAAATCTTGTATAAATTACAGGTCTTTGCAGAAAAAGTACTTTAGGAATCATGTTTGTAAAGGTTTTTGCAAACTCCCCCAATGTTCCTGTTTAAGTTAAGTGGAGGAAAGTGGAAACAGACTGTCCTTGAGATAGGGAAGATATATGAACAATTACGTTTTTCTCTTTTTTTTTCTGTTTTGATTTAGATTAAGACATCAGTGATTTGGGCCACTCCGAATGTCTCATTCGCCATACCTCTGTGGGTCATCATACTTGCCATATTGCTTGGATTACTGGTTCTAGCCATACTTACGCTCGTCATGTGGCAGGTAAGACTGTTGATGTATAACTGTGATATACCATTGTAGGCTCTGATCAATTTTGCAGCAAAGAGCATTATGTATTCACATATTCTTTCTGAAAGCTGGAGTTACTTCTCCACAATCACAAATCAGCATCATAACTGCTCTAATGGGTAGCTATTGAGAAAACATTCCAGTTCTTTGCAAGAACACATAACGAGTACCACCGCACACCCACCTCCAGCTTTCTCAAACAGCTTTACTGATCTAGCTGGTCAGGGCATGATCATGCCTGGACCCTCCCACTCTGATGCATTTCACCCAACACCAGGATATTACATTGTAATTAAAAGGTCTTGTTTGACAGTCTAATCTAGCACCAAATCTAGTTAGTATACCATGGAGTCACAAGGGGGTTGAGGCCCGCACCCGGGTGCCACCATTGGAGGGGTGACACCAAAATGACTAACAGTCATTTTGGTGTCTCCCCCTATGAAAAGTCGGGCACTCGGTCATGGACCGAGAGCACTTCAGTGTCAGGAGAGAGGAGGGGACCCGGCGGCATACCTCATCTCGCCGGTTGAATGTCTCCAACTCTCTCTGCCGGCGTCCATCACCAAGATGGCCGCCGGCAGGCATCAATAAGACGACCGCACATGCCGGATTACGTAATCGCGCATGTGTGCGGCAACGTCACGTGCATGCGCAATGACATCACGGCGGGGGTGTCACCCGGTCTCCGCTCCGGTGACACCCAGCCTCGGGATGCCCCTGCATGGAGTTGATTTATAAGCTGCTCACATAGTAAACACCTATGCAAATGGGATTCGCAGTACATTAAGGCCACTAGAGCAAAGGAGCGTCATGACCTGACACCCATCACCTGGGCAGGATGTGCAAGAGAATCTTTTCAACTGGACACACAAAAAACAATCAAAACCTGACAGACATTGTACCCCTTCCCAACTCTACTAACAATTGTTCTTGCTATGTCTCCACTGGTATGATTTCCCCCTGCTTCCTGTGACACATAAAATAGACAGGAAGCAGAGGGAGACTTCTCCAACAGGCACATAGGCAGCAATAACATCGCAACAGGCGTTCTACCCCTTTGCTATTGTATCTAGAGCTAAAAAAAACAGTTTGGGCTGGAGTTAGCCGTTAAAGAAAATCCCCCGGGAGAAAATGTATTAACCCTTGCAGTGTGCTGCTCCCACACTGCAAGGGTTAACTGCTCGTTTTCATCTAGGGACTAAAAGTTATACTCACCTGATCCTTCGAGCAGGCTTGTTAGAACAGTCCTTTCAACATCTCTCCCCCTCCGCTGTAGTTGTCTAAGGTCCCTGAGTCATCATGTTCTCTACAGAGTGTAAAGGGCGTAAGGCTTAGCATAGGAGGAGAGAGGCTGGAGGGAGTGCTGTGACAGTCGGCCAGCTCCAAAGTTTGGGTGAGTATAACTTTTTTTAAGCCCTAGACAAATATGAGCACTTACTCCCCTGTAGGTCATCAATGTACAAGGATTTTAACAATCTTTATTGCAGATTCCGACGTGTTTCTGTTCTAAAGAATAATGTTGTTTATTGCAGCATGTCCTTTCCAAACTGATTCCTGAACAGGAGGGTCTGGGTTCATTATAATCATCTGGTGGACTTTCTGTGATGAGGAAAGTTGTAGTGTCTGCATCCCTTTCGAAGTAATTAACCCTTAGGTTCATCATTGTCACCAAAAATGGAATTCCTTTTGCAAGGGATGCACAAAATATGACTTGTTTCTTAGTGCAGACTTCTGGAGAAATCAGTCAATTACAGAAGCAGCAAATGACATTTCTGGGGGCGTTCTGTACACCAACTGTGTGACTCCAGGTCATCATATTTCATTGACCTTTTTGACAGTTTTTGAAAATTACAGCAGCCGCAGTTTGAAACTAAAAGGTCTTTTTTAATATCATTAAATTACAATTGCAAGTATCTATATTGTATTCTTTTTTCCAAGTTCATATTTTTTTAAAAGTAAAGTTTGCCTTTAAATTGGCTGTTTTTTTCACAACTTTACTGTTGAGTTTCAGCATCATTTATGTTTTTGTTTCCCCATATTAGGGGGGTTGGTGTCATAAGATGGCTGTTTTTCCACAACACAGTAACTTTACCACTGATTGAGTTTCCTTCATGTCTCTGTTGGCCAAAATAAATTTTAAATTCTTCAGCCGCTACAAGCGTAGAGCAGCAACCGTGCCTCATTGCACTTTGTAATAAAATACGTTGTTTTGACTTTAAATAATAACGCTATACAAGCGCAGAGGGATTAAGGAAAACATATTTCCCGAGGAATGTTCCTTTCATATAATGAATTTGCAAGATTATAGGAACATAACATCGCAGACAAATATACTGCCAAAACTCAGGAGTAAAAGCCTGCTACATCCATCAGGTATGCAGAGAAAACAAAAGTTTCCCCCTGTTAATTTTAACCATTAGATTAGGTACACGCAGAGAATTAATTTGCCTCTCTATACTATTCTTTTATAATGTTTTATTATTAATTTATCTCATTTTAACTATTTGTCTTCTAGGGCCAGTTAGTTTGTTTCATTTTCTGATCATCATCTGTTTTGAATTCTTTTTCTTTAGATTAAATTTAACCAGCTAAGCTCTGGGGGTGATTAGGTGATGCACCGATACCGTTTTTTCGGTATAGGCATACGAGTACGGATATTTATATTTCGGTACTCACCGATACCGAATACTGATACCAGTACTTCCGGTAGCATGGAGCTTGCTTACCAAGCAATCACCAAGCCGGACAGCGTGTTATTACCCGCTGTCCGGCTTCCTGATTGGCTGGGAAACTGGCTCCATGCTGTTTGGCTGGCTTGATGCTGATTGGCCAGGAAGCCGGCTTCCCAGCCAATCAGCATGGAGCTGGTTCTTGGCCAATGAGCAAGCCAGGCCCAAGCCATTGCCCACGGCCCGGCTTCTTGATTGGCCGGGAAGCCAGCTCCATGTTCCCTCGCAGCCTTGCCGGTCAGAGGAAATCTCCATCTGACCAGAAGTTCGGTTATCGGAGCATTTGGGCGAGTACGAGTACTTGCCCAAATACTCGGTATCGGCACCGATACCAATACTAGTATCAGTATCGGTGCATCCCTAATTATTAGGAGCACACTTTTTTTTATTTGTCAGGTTGCTTTTACTGACATACTATGCATATTGAAGTTTACTTCTTTGACCTGCAGATGAATAGAACAAAGCAAATACAAAAGTAACAATAATGTTACTTTGTATTTCTGAATCCGGCATCTGAACAGTGTTTATTATGGACACTGTGTCAGTAGGTCTGTTTTTTGTAATACTGTAATACCTGCTGTATTTACGCAACAATTCCTGGCTGTCAGTTTGACAGCCAGGAATTGCTGGCAGATGTGGAGGACAGCCAGCAGTGAAGGACAGGGTACTACACACTCCTTTTGTACTTTGATTACATTCTTTTGGACATTTGTAGCCAAATGTTCATAACTGGTTAAAAAAGTAATGTCCCTTTCTGACAAATAGTTCAGTAGATGATATTTAAGGTATATTTTAAAGCCAACACTTTTTTTTCTAATTTTTTAAGTGGTTTTATAGTGGTTAAAACCCCTGTCAGGTTTTTTTTATGTCCAGTTGGGAAGGTTTCCCTCCATTTTCTGTCCTGAAGACACAACACGAAGTAAGAGGAAATCTCTTGAAAGTGAAGGAAATCCCCGTTCAGACAGTTATCATAACAGGTGCCCCTATTGGAACACTTCCACTTGTTATAATTGTTTCCTAATAGATCCAAAACCCCACACAAAATAGGCATTAGATACATTTTAAATTGTTTTTGTTTTGAATAAAGTAGAAAAGGGTTAACAACCCTCTTAGCTGTTTATCAATGTTTGTGTCCACGATTGGACGATTCATCCTCCATTTGTCCTAGTGACCATTGCCACCAGGACTAAATGTGCAGGAAAATCCAAAATTTTGAGTTACCTTTAGAACAGGAATAGAGGGGAAATCTTTCAATGGTGATAGTTTAATGGAAGGATTCTACTCACATTGGAAAGATTTCCTCTCACCAGTGAAGGAAAAATGTGTCAGATTGAACAAGACATTCTTTGCCCATTCGCATTCTCCAGCTTTTTCTAGTTGTTTTCACGTTATTCCCAATGAGCAAAGAGATATAACTCCAGCAGTGGACTGTGGGTCTTTCTTAGGCCTCCTCTCAGATATACATGTTACAGCTTCCAGAGGAGCTTCCAGAGAAGCCTCCCAAGAAGCATTCTTGCAAGATGTCTAAGTCACATTAGCTGGTAACTTTATCTTCAAGGAAGTAGCATCCCTACTCTTGGTCTCAGGGATTGTGATCTCTTCACACTATCATGGAACTTTGGTAGTTTAAACCAATTATTTAATTTATTCAGACATTACTAGCTCATGACCAGAGGTGAGAAAAGAATGTTGCAAGCCTTGTCCAAAAACTCTGGAAACATTTCCAACCCATGGCCATTGAACCCATCAATTTAACAAGCATCCATAGCAGTTTCCCAAAGTTTCCCCATGCAGGTGGAAGGAACACACAAATCTTTATTTAGATGTCCTAATCTTCAACCACGTCATGCTCAGCAAACATCTACATCTACATTTATAAATGTTTCAGCATTTCTTAAGGGCAGGCTCACACCATTTTCCAGACCAGATCTGTTCCAAATCTGGTCCGGAAAATGGTGTGAACCTGCCTGCAGTTCCAGTGCATGCCAGACAAGACAAAATAGAACCTGCAGTATTTTTCTGGTCTGGTCTGGAATGGACTGCACTGGTCGGAACAGAGGCCAGAAATAACATAGGGATACATTGGGATGCATTTTGGGTCCGGAAACAATCTGGTCTGGTCTGTAGGAGATCTGGATGTGGTGTGAATGGGCCCTTAATCTGATCCTTTTTCTTTCCAGTGCGGATTTTTCGACCGGGCCAGACCACCGCAAGAAGACTTAATGGATGACACAGAGAAGTTAACAAACAAGGCTTCTGAAGCATGAACTGACACATTCTTTCAGACTGCAATATGGAAAGTTATTTTTCTACCAAAAAGATGCCTTCTTGAATGTACAGCGTCATTCAGATGCTGAGTTGGTTCCGAGTGGTGCTGAACCAACCCAATGAAAAGATCTCAGAAAAGGTTTCACGTGGATGTTACCAGGTTCTAAGCAGTTGTGCTGGAACACAAAAGATGAAAACTTTACAGTCTTGCAGTGAAACTGAGGTCTCATGAACAAGTAACTGAAGGCAGTGCCTATATTACTGTGGGATTGTACAGGACTACAACCAAACCTAAAACCACTACTGTTCTGTGGACAATACAGGATTGACTCTGTGTGGGAACAGAACACAATTGCATCACTGAGAAGGATGCAAAACATTGAGTGACTGCATATATAAAAGTGTCTTAAAGACTGTGGGCAATACTTTATCAGGCAAAGCACAAATCCCCATTTCCTCTGCCATACCTTTTAGAAATGAAGTATAGATGTTTTGGTATTTTATACTGTTGTGTGAATGTTCTAAAGGTCAGATCTTATTATAGAATATGTGCAATGAATAATGAACGACTTAATGTGTGCTTGTTGCTGATTTGCAGTGAAAGGGGCCATTTTAGGAGATATGCTTACATTGTATCTAAACTCACTAGGCTTGAGGGTACAAAGCAGCTCATACTCCAGATCAAATATTGGGTTTTGCTCACTTGGGTTTTGCTCATTCTGTGTATTGTATGTTTGTTGACTGTATGGCTGGTGGCTTCCAATCAAGGCTGTTACTTTGGATACATTGTCAACAATACCATCCCATGTTGTGTGTATTGTCTTAGTTATTGGGCTGGTGGAACAGAAGAACCTAGAAGTCCCTCTTGATGAAGTGTCAGATGCCTCTAAAGTATCAAATACTGCCTCATTGCTATTAACAGGGCCAGCAAGCAAGCGCACATCAAATTTAAAGAAGCGCTAGGTGCTACCATGCACTGCTTGATGTTCAACACATATTTGTTGGTACGTTATTAGTACACCATAAAAAAAACTATTTAGGGGCCTCACAGGCTTCCTTTGCCAAACAGGAAGTGCAAACCAATGAGACAACAGGCACCAGTGAAATTCCACCAAAAGACTGGCATCTGATGTCACAATGATGCCATATCTGCCCTACAGTGCATCCTATATGTCCAATGCTGGTTGCAAATCAACATGTCCTAGCTGCCGATAAGCAGAAGAACAAATAGTTATATAATAATAAAAAGGTCTTTTGTTAAATACATCTGGGCTTAGGTTTATACGCAAGCATCGATAGGATTAGATGGCCTTCAATATCTAACTTGCACTGGAGTAAACAATGATGTGTGTTGGCTCCCGAAACACGTTAGCTGTCCTGTTACGAATTATTAAAGCTAATTGGACTCTTCCACCGTTTGGTTTGGTGCTCTTTTTGTGGTTTCACCCTTTAAGTTTTTATTGTTGTCCATGATCCTATTGTAAGATTTTGTGTAACTTCCTATAGTAAAGACAATCATCAGCCAAAAAAAAACACAGAATGGGGCTTTTAAGGTGTCAAAATTAGGGGTGTGGTGTCCCGTTCTTCTGGTGCTTCATAATATATTGTATATAACTTAAAAGAGAATTATGGGGTGACCTTTTTTCCCCATAGTTCTCTTTAGGGTCACGGGAGGACATATACTAACCTCCTCCTGACACAAAGCTCAGTATTTAGCAAGCTATTGCCCGCGATATACTGAGAGCGCTGTAGTCAGGATGGATCCTGACAATACTGTTGAGATCCACCCAGCTGCGTGAGTGACAGCTGGCTCTGCCTATATAGAGGCAGAGCCAGCTGTGCCCGCCCCCTCCCCTGTTCATTCCTCCATTCAGCACTGGAGGATCGGAAAAGGGAGGGGGAATCCCCGTGGGGAGCGGTGACCAATCAATAGAGCTGACCTGTGACAGTTTCATTGTCACAGGTCGGCTCTAACTATGAGGATGAGTGTAAATCACTCACCTCATACTTCTCCTTTAAAGACAATCATCAGGACAGGAAGTTAAAGGACATTTTCCCAACAGGGGAACATACAACAATAAAAACCCAACAGAGGTTGGCATGGTTTTGCAGAAGCTGACAAGTTCATTTGGCCCAATGTAGACTTCAGTTCCATTTTGTTTCTGTGCAATATATAATAAAACCAAGGGGGGCATGTTTACACTGGTATCATTGCATTGTTTCTATATGTATGATGTAATATTGTCAAGTATGGGGGGGGGGGG
>NW_017307197.1:468507-480877 GCF_000935625.1 Nanorana parkeri
CGGCAGTTTATTTATAAATTAAGAACATTGCAATACTTGTTTTTACATTGTCCATTTGATATGGTCCCTGAACTGTACATCTTAGCCAGATAGAGAAAAGAAGAATGTTTTGTAATGATGAATTACCTTCAGAAAAAGTGGACTTAATGTTATTTTCAGGTTTTGTTTATTGGAAACACTAGACTAATCAACTGAATGTATTTTCCGTATGGTCCTATCTGGCTTGTGTACTTCTACGCTGTCTTTGAAAGAATTTGCTTTCCATTTCGATTTCTATAAGCCAATCACTTGCAAGACTAACAAAGATTACAGGAATTCTGGGAAATGCTTGACAACAAACATATTAAAAGCCTATGCAATGTGTGAAAAGGTCATTTTTCATTAAAGAGCAAATAACTGTCGTTTGTGTTTTACATTTTACTGTGTACATATATTGAGGTGTATTATTATTATTATTATTATACAGGATTTATATGGCGCCAACAGTTTGTGCAGCGCTTTACAATATAAGGAAGACGTTACAATCACAATACAAATCAAGACAAGATGGTAAGGAGGGCCCTGCCCCTGAAGGCTTACAATCTAAAAGGAAGGGAGAAGTGATACATGAGGAGGAGAGTAAGGCCTCATTCACACAGCTAAGAGTCTGCCCATACAGATCCGTATCAGGCCGCTCCCGGGAAGGACAGGTGCTGCATCTGATTGTACACAGCAGCCTGTTCTCTATGGGAGTACGCGGCCATACATATATTCAATATTATGTCAGGGGCCCCAGTTGAGGCTACCTTTAGTAGTCATATAGTTCGCTTTACTCAGGGCATAGCAACAGGTTCATGGAAATCCTCCCTCCCAAGCTGCACTTATCTTTCTTTCTGACCCCCGATACTCCATTCACCCATCGAGAGTGAAGAACATAGCCAGTACTTCCCAGTATGGAGGAGCATATGACTCACTTAACTTCACTTCTTCAGCACTGTAACATGGGGGCAGGGAGAAAGTCCTATGTAAATTCTGAATAGGGCAACTCATAGCTTTCTTTCTTTGCTTTTAGTGGCTGAACAAAGCAGCAGGAGAGCAAAGGGGATGTACATGAAGCTGGGGATGGAGGGGCATAAAGTGCACCTGCATGAGCAAAGCACAGGGTCACTTTAAATGTATATTTGCTGCAAAGGACAAGATTTGTGAAGACCACATTTGGGCATTAGACTCCCTTCACTTCCTCTTCATGTGGCAGCACTAGTGGTTGATGATTGGCCCAACACTGTCATATGGGGCAGGGAGAGAATACTTAGCCTGGTGTAAGCGCTGAATAGATGCACTTGTATCCATCTTACACAGCACTTCCTTTCTTTCACTTTTGGTGGCTGAACAAAGCAGCAGAAGATCAAAGAGAAGGTGGGTTTATCTGGGGTAGGGGGTAATAAAGTGAACCTGTTTTTTGCCCTCCATGGGCAACACTCAAGTTCACTTTAAACGTATATTTATATGTGTCTGAGCTGTAAGGACCAGATTTGGAAATACCACATTTGATTTGACCCAGTGGTCCTAATGTCAATGGGTCGCTTCAATTTTAAGACTAGCTGTACAGGAGGAATGATGATTGGAAGATTCAGGGTACATTAACATCAACACCGAAAGGTACTCACAAGTCAACAGAGGGTCCATTGACTTGTTATTGTAGCTTCCATTTTCCTTCCCATCCGTTGCGTTTTGTCATGTTTTTTTTTCTTTTTTTGGCAAGCTTTATTTGAAGTGACGTCCTGAGTGGACATACTTCACTGTAGAGCTTGTGACACACTGCAGGCGAAGCAGCGAGGAGCAAAGGAAAGGGGCGGCATGTGGACCTTCGCGTGCAGTGTGTCTTGCAATTTTCTCTACGGCTCATCAGCTTGCAGGAGCTCGCATAGCTGAGCGTGCCGAGATGAAAATTTCATCTTCAGCCAATGAGATCGTGGGTATTAACCCACACGTCAGGACGCAAATTCCATTGAGTTGATACGCATGAGCTGATTGGCTGAAGATAAAGTCATTCATCTCGCGGCGCTCAGCTACTCGAGTTCTTGCAAACTGCATGCGAATGTCCACTCTTTGCAGCTTGCTTTGCTCCGCGCTGCTTCGTGTGCAGTGTGTGACGGACTTAATTGCCCGTGATGCACTGCGTTAGCATGCGCTTTTTTACTCGATGCATTGAGCTGAAAAAAGTAGAGCATGCTCTACGTTTTTCTTGGCACAATGTATGGCAAAGCAATACAATGCTGTGGTGTGAACTGTCCCCATTTACACCCATTAATTTCTCTTTGCCCTTGCGGTACCGTCCTTTAAAAAATGGATAGTAAGGCAACGCAATGGATCTGGCGTGAATGGAGCCTTAATGTATTTCTTTTGAATGAGATGTACAAAATTGTGTGTCCCTTTAAAGATCTATGATCATGGGTGGCAGCCCACAAAAGGTGACCTGAGAGCTAAAGAATTGAAATCCAGCCTCAACTTAGTTTCTTTTTCTCTGAATTTGTATAAATTGTAAAACAGCATTTTTTTCTCCACACCAGTAAAACTCCAGATGTCGATGTATCGTATTCATTCATGCTCTTAGTCACAGACTCCCTACCTTCAACAACATAAAGCGCACACACAGCGATGGGGTATTGTGAGAGATGACTCGCTTTCATCTGTCCCGCTACGCGCCATTGTTTGCAAAATTGGCAGCCATTTCCTCTTTACTTCTCAACATGAGCCTGATTTGTAAGCTGCTCGTATAAAACATGTAGGAGCTTTTATAGTAAATATTATCTAAAAGGCTCTTTGGGACACTCTGGGCAAGAATAAACAATTGCAGGAGATGAAAAAGAAGCAATATCCAGCGCAGTGTAACAGTTTAGTTTCTGATCTGTATATTCCCGTGACTGTACTCCGTGCCGTCTTCAGGGACTCTCAGCCTGACAATATTTTTTATTGATGCTTGCTGGGTAGACTCCATAAAGCAGATCTACTTTTAGGCCTGTGTCCCGTGATAGTAAAGAACTTTTAGATTAATCATGTGGCACAGCAGGGACGAATTGAACGGTTCATTTCGCTTCTATCACATTCCCATTTAATATGTACAAGATGCCTTTTCAAGGGACCGTTTTGTTTGAATGAAGCCAGGAAAGTTTGGGGCTTAAGTGGAAATCTTGCTGATATTAAAAAAAAAAACAAAAACAAAAAAACAACTGGTTGGAATATTACAATGGAAAGCATTAGTTGGCGTCTTCCTGCTGTTTGTTATATATTGCTAGATTGCGGCATGTAAGCTGTGTGGTGCATAACGGTCATAGGAAGGAATATTGTCTTTGGATCGTGTTTCTGTTTAATGAAAATGGATGCAGACCTATAGAAGAGGTTATCACAGATTGCCGAGCGTGTAATTTATTTCGCAATTTTGATATTACAGCATTTCCAAACCCTAAACAGTCCCTAAGGATGCACTCTTCAGGCTAATATGTTTTTATTAATAAAATGACGTTTTGCGCAGTTTGTGTCTAAAACAGATTCAGAAAATATGTAAGTAGTTTTGTGCTTGCCAAAAAAAAAAGTCCCCTGGCAATTGTAACCTTCAAAAAGTGTAGACTTTATAAGGTCCTTAGGCTCAGTTTACAAAACCAACACACCAGGATAAACATACAGAAGGGAATTTATCAAAACTGGAGCAGCTGTGCACTGCAACCAATCAGCTTCTCTCATTCATTTTCAAATCTTAACTGAACAAACTGAAGAGAGAAGCTGATTGGTTGCCATGCACAAATGCTCCAGTTTTTGTCTGCTCCAGTTTTGATACATTCCCCTCACTATTTTGAAAAATAAGTGACAGTTATTTTCTTGTGACTCCAATGAGATTTGAAAATGACAGTCACATGACTAAAATAAAAATACTTATTCTTGTGTTAAAACTTTGTGAATCAAGCCAAAAGTGTTCCATGAGAAATAAATTGGGATCTACAAGAAATATGGAGATCCTTTGTGTAACTGGGGCTCCTGCTAGCTGGAAAAAATATATACAGGTGAAACTCAAATAATTAGAATATCGTGCAAAAGTAATGGCAGTAATTGCTGCAAAAGGAGCCCAAACCAAGTACTGAGTACATATGCATGCTTGTACTTTTCAGAGGTCCGATATTGTTCTATGTACAATCCTTGTTTTATTGATTGCATGTAATAATCTACTTTTTTGAGGTTGTGGATTTGGGGTTCTTGGGGTTTTCATGAGCTGTAAGCCATAATCATCACAATTATGACAAATCACGGCTTGAATTATCTTGCTTTGCATGTAATGAGTCTATCTCATATATTAGTTTCACCTTTTAAGTTGCATTAGTGAAATAAATGAACTTTGCACGATATTCTAATTATTCGAGTTTCACCTGTATATATAAACTCAAAATATAAACTCGTGAACGAAATTTTAAAAAATATTAAAAAAATTCAAATCTGCAGCTTTTTTTAAATGGATTTGTACATGTCTGTATTAATGTATGATTTTTTTTATTATAAATATATATAAGTGATGCACCGATACCATTTTTCCAAGTAGAAGTACTGATACTTGCCCAAGTACTCACAGATACAAGTACTGATACATTTTTGTTTATTGTCATGTGACAGTTTTTCTAAAACAATACAGACTAATGATTTCAGGACAGTGGTGGAGCGCCAGAGCCGGGTCCCAGCTGCAACCACTGCAACCCTGGTAGTTCTCATGAAAATGCCAAGTATCGGCAGTGGTATCTGGACATCCCTAGTCTCTATGTTTAAAAACTAAAAATAAATCTGTATTTCTATATTGAATTCCCATAAGTTCTATCCCACTCCTAATAACCAGATCCATCTAGAAGTTTGTAAATTTACAAGTAAAAATGTCCATAGGATGAACTTCTTCAATGCACTGACACCATTTCACTCAGGTCTGTGAAGGTATATTTTACATGCTTACCTGTGATCCAATAAAATCCCCCTTTTAAAAAAAAATCATCCTGACAACCTTGGTCTTTTTGTGAGTGCCTCTGCTACAACCATTTTTGAGGATTTTTCTTCTTCCTGCCAATTTATCTGGACCCCTCAGCTACCAAGCTTGGAGCAACCTAAAACACACCCAGACGAGCATTGAGCACGACCAGACCTGAGACTAGAAACAAACCCAGACGCAACAAAGTACCATCCCTGTGCAGGAACAGGCGTATTCTATGCATACTTGTAGCACCTGGTTGTGCAAAGCACACTGGAAATGCAGGAAGTTGTTGGAAGTGATGGGCAGATGGAAGGCAGCACTCACTACATCAAAGGGATTTTTTTCAAGTAAGCTTTGATTACATTATCAAAAACACCTCTAGTATGTATTCCTATTACAATGCTGATGTTATACAAGGATAGTGTATGCTGGGAATTCACAACTCCTTTAAAATAATGGTGTTCCTACCATAAAGGTCCTACTCCGGGAACTTCCTGTTATAGTCTGATAACACTCTATCCTCAAGTCCAGTGAATATCCTACTGTACTCCTGACCGGTATACACCTTGAAGATGGGTGCTGAAGTGGCTGCGGATGGCGCCGCTCAAATCAGCGCCGCGTGTGAATGAAACCTTAAGGTGACTAAAATTAGAGAGGAAATGTGACTTATTTGCCAAATTGGACCAAAGAAAAAAATGGTGTTTCATACAGTAACCAGTCTGATATTCCCATCCTTCTCCAACTTTCACCAAAATAGTGGCAGCTGACATCTACTTGGTTGATATGAATTGCACCATCTTTCCTTGCAATCTGTATTTTAGATAAAAGCCTTACTATTCCCTAAAATTTAGACAGACCCCACTGGATGCCCAAGTAATAGCTGCTATATACTAATAAAAATGACTTGGGCTCGATACGTTAGGCTGCATCTTTTATGGTGTAATTCATTTGTCATGACTCTGGTTCCATCTGTAGGAGAAAGAGTGCGATATCCTATAAAGAAATTATAATATACGGGAATTTTGAAACATTTATTATATTGGTTTCATCTAGCACATGCATGCTATTTCCCATGTTGCTTCAAAGTTAGGAACAACAAAAGGTTACATCTGGAGGAAGTACAATATTAGAGCTCGGAGGGACATCTGGAAGAAATGAACTTGTGGCGGACTGTTAAGCCTCCTCTTAAACTGGGTGACAGAAGGCTTTCAGTGCTGTGCTGGGACACGACATTCGCAATTTTTGCCATCCTTTCTTCTACCGTATGTATCCAGGTCACACACACAAATAAACAGCTTAGCAGACATGTGGCTGGTTGTGTATTCATTGAAAAGATTGTCATAGGTATTTTTTAGTACAGCGAATATAAGTACAAGGTTTGCTGTCTGCCAGGTGTGTCTAGATCACAAGACTGGCTGAACATAATTACTATTTTTTTGGCAGGTGAAACAGGTTACATATTTGTAACTCAGCTGTGAAAGTTTCTGTGCCCATGGAGTTGAGCCTTAAAGTGACATTAAAGTCACAGTGTTTTTCCTCCCTATGGAGGGAACCATTGTTATCACTCAGGCTGGACTACAAAAATGTCCACCATTGTTCAGCTCTATCATATAGGATATGATGGGACTTGTACTTGGCATAAGAAGAATTGAGATTGTTTTGCTTTCTGTCCAGCACACAAGAGGCATTTTTGGCAAGATCAACATATATTTTTAGTACTTGCTGAAAGCGTTCTCAGGCTGAAATGAAAACTAATGCAGCAGCCAATTTAAGTTAAATTGATGTTCTCGGGTTTAGATATCCTTTAGCATACATGGACTCATCTGTGAGTTGTTAGTCTGCGCAAACCATTCACTTGTATCTAACTGTATGCTTTTTATATTTTTGGGGCTCGTTCACACCCATGGCGGTGACTGCCATTTTTCACCAACTGACTAATGTGAGTCACCACAGGGACATACAGAAAACTATTTTTTTCCTGGGTGCCACGTTCACATCACAACCCGGGTGTGGAATGTGGTGCAGAAAAATGCAGACGCGGTGTACTTTTCTTACACTTTGGGTGGCACCTCAGCGCAGCCCACTTTGCTGTTGAGCAGAGACCTGAATGGTATAATTGTATAACAATTTTAAAAAATTAAAATGAGAAAAGTATGATGTGCTGCCCCCACATCTTCCCCAGACCTATATTCAGCGTGCTAGCCTGCATGCTAGAACCGCTAGTGTGAACGAGCCCGTATGGCAGATATTGTATTAGCTGTACATTTGTACGTTGTAAATAGTTTATTACAGAAAATTGAAGCAGGATTTCCTTGAAAGAATAATAGATGTTGAAACCACCTGACTGTTCCCAAGATTTATTCCCAAGAGATGACAATTAGCTTCTCTGTCTTACTGCATCTTATTAAAGTGTAATGACCGAGCTTTCATCCATAGGTCACTCTAGGTTCAGTGATTCCCAATGGTCTCACCCACACATGGCTCTGTTACAATTTTGCAATATTGCAATAACAAATATTTCCAGTGTTGCAAGCAACTGTGTATCACTAATGGCATGGATGTAATTTCAAGAAAGATGGGCAATACAAATATAAAAACCTAGATAAGCAATAGAGACATGATAACTTAGATGGACAATATAGATATGAAAACCTATATGAGTAATAGAGATATGAAAACCTAGATGGTCAATAGAGACATGATAACTTAAATGGACAATATAGATATGAAAACCTATATGAGTAATAGAGATATGATTACCCAGATGGACAATAGAGACATGATAACCTAGATGAGCAATAGAGATACTGTAACCAGGATGGGCAACAGATTTGAAAACCTAGATGGGAAATTTAGAAATAGTAACTTATATAGACAACAGAGATATGAAAAAACCTAGATGGGCAATAGAGATATAGTAACCAGGATGAGCAATAGAAATCTGAAAACCTAGATGAGCAATAGAGATCTGAAAACCTGGATGGGCAATAGAGATCTGATAACATAGATGGGCAATAGAGACATGATAACCTAGATGGGCAATAGAGACATGATAACCTTGATGGGCAATAGAGACATGATAACCTAGATGGGCAATAGAGATATGATAACCTAGATGGGCAACAGAGATATGAAAACCTTGATGGGCAACAGAGATATGAAAACCTAGATGGGTAATAGAGATATGAAAACCTAGATGGGCAACCGAGATATGAAAACCTAGATGGGCAATAGAGATATGAAAACCTATATGAGTAATAGAGATATGAAAACCTAGATGGTCAATAGAGACATGATAACTTAAATGGACAATATAGATATGAAAACCTATATGAGTAATAGAGATATGATTACCCAGATGGACAATAGAGACATGATAACCTAGATGAGCAATAGAGATACTGTAACCAGGATGGGCAACAGATTTGAAAACCTAGATGGGAAATTTAGAAATAGTAACTTATATAGACAACAGAGATATGAAAAAACCTAGATGGGCAATAGAGATATAGTAACCAGGATGAGCAATAGAAATCTGAAAACCTAGATGAGCAATAGAGATCTGAAAACCTGGATGGGCAATAGAGATATGATAACCTAGATGGGCAATAGAGACATGATAACCTAGATGGGCAATAGAGACATGATAACCTTGATGGGCAATAGAGACATGATAACCTAGATGGGCAATAGAGATATGATAACCTAGATGGGCAACAGAGATATGAAAACCTTGATGGGCAACAGAGATATGAAAACCTAGATGGGTAATAGAGATATGAAAACCTAGATGGGCAATAGAGATATGAAAACCTATATGGGCAATAGAGATATGAAAACCTAGATGGGCAACAGAGATATAAAAACCTAGATGGGCAACAGAGATATGAAAACCTAGATGGGCAATAGAGATATGAAAACCTAGATGGGCAATAGAGATATGAAAACCTAGATGGGCAACAGAGACATGATATGAAAACCTAGATGGGCAATAGAGATAGGATAACCAAGATGAGCAACAGAGATACAAAAACCTAGATGGGCAACAGAGATATGAAAACCTAGATGGGCAACAGAGATATGATAACCTAGATGGGCAATATAGATATGATAACCTAGATGGGCAATAGAGATATGAAAGCTTAGATGGGCAATAGAGATATGAAAGCTTAGATGGGCAATAGAGATATGAAAGCTTAGATGGGCAATAGAGATATGCTTCTTTGCTCACTTTGCTCAGAAGAAGTACAGTGGGGTACAGCTCTGAATGTAAGATTAGTATTGAATGAAAGTCTGCTTTTTTTTCTTTGTTTTATACAACACTTTGTAATAAGAATTTTAAATCAGCCTTTACAGGTATTTTCTGAGGCTTTAGCTGACATGACCAGATCTTGAATATCATAGTAATTTGCGTTTCAGCATTGCAAAGATCCAGCTTCAGAATTGTCTTCCTGTGTGAAGCAAAGCTGTAAATGTATATGGGACTCAGAAGGTGCTGAGGGTAAAGAAACATCCACCATACAGTTCATACACGACATATTTAAAGGGAAATGCACATGTGAAATAGCAAATGCTTCGGTTACATGAACACCGGTGTTTTCATAGGTGGAATTTAGTTCCGTCAAAGCTCGTTTACACAGGTGGTAGATCGATGTTGCTCCATATGGTGGAGATACATTGCATACTGAAGTATTCCTCTAAGGGAGAAAACTCAACAAGCTGTTTCAGGTGCCATTTGACGGGATAGGTGGGACATGAAAAGGAATTCTCCTAAAACTTCACACTTCTAGCTGCATCTTGAGAGTTTGTATGTCATTGGGATTCCTTGGACCAATATACTGTAAGCCTATTTCAAACAGGCATTTGGTTTTAGATTTTACTAACACCCCATGCATTATCCAGATCGGAAATGTGTTTTTGATGAGTTCAGCAACCGCTTGAAAGGATTTTTAATGCCTGTCAGGATCGGTCAAGGCCACTCATTGCCTCCAGGATCACAGAAAACCAATTTCAGAAGTGGCTCAAGGGCTATGTGAGTGTTGAGAAGCACTTAGGAAATTTGGGCATTGATCCCATTGACTTCTATTACAAGATTCAGGCTGCTTCATTAGGCTGTGGGCGGGGAGTTTTCGCGGACGACTTGGGCGGCCTGTTAGACACATCCCAAGCTGTTGAATCATGTGCTGACGATAATATGGAGGCTCTGCTGATTGGCCGATGGCTTTGATTTAATGCATTGAGTGGGGGAGGAGGTCAGATTCTGATGAAGGGGGCGTCACCCCGGAAACGCGTCATCACAGGCATCCCTTGCTGGCACACAGGAACATCTGTGCAGCTGACATTTGCTTTTATCCTGGTTTGATGTTAGAGCTCCATGCTCTGTCATATAAGGCTCCATTTCTATTCACTTTTGTGAGTATTACTCTTATCAATTGTTTTAAACTTTAATAAATTTGTCTGCACTAGGAAAGGTGCCCCCTGTTTGCGTTTTCTTTCTAGATCTTGCAGTCTCTCTGGCTGGAGTGGGGCAGCGACCTGCAGAACTCTTATCATTAACCCTTCAGTTGAGCGGTCCGCTCTGGCGGTTTTTGTTTTCATCATGATTCAGAAAGTGTCCACAGGCATTAACACCTGCCAAGCATTCAAATCAAACCATAACGAGTCAAAGCAATGCAAATGTACGTCTTGATCACAATTATTTATTAAAACATTTCAACCTGCAACCTGCAAAATGCTCCTCAGCTCCATCTAGAGGACATAATGTAGTATTACATCACGATACATTCGAACTGGAAAAAAAATATATTGTTGGCATCAGCAGCAGCAACAGCATGAATACAATAGAAATGTTTTTGGTCTTTTTAATAAATGGGTAAAAAATAAATGTATTGATGTCATCAGTAACATCCGCAGTGGGTGTTTGCTGGTCCTTTGTGATCCAGGCCTGATTTACTTGAAAAGTCAGTTATCAGTCACAAATCCCCTCGCTGCAACAAAGGACCTCTCGGACATGGACACCTGCAGAAGGGCAGGCAGTTACCTTGAGCACATATTGGGCCACCTCCAGCCAGTAGTACTTCCAGTGGTCTATTTTTAAAATTAAAGCCCTGCGGCCTCTGTCCATGTTTACTTGGCAAGGGCAGAGATGGTTCCTATGAGTAAAAACATAATAAAATAATAAAATTGATTAAAAAAGTAAATTGGTAAATAATGTTTAACATAAATAAAACACATGTTAGCTGGTAGGAGAAAATGTGTTAATTTGGGACCATTCAGGCCCTAAACTTGAAAAAAGGGGCTGTTTTCACCAGCTGGCATGGAAGCAGTTCCAAGCAGCTTTGACATGCTTGTAATCAGATGCTGGATATGGGGGTGATTTTGGGGACTTTTGATTCTGCTCCAACAACTGTGGTAAGGGAAGCCTGGCATGTTCTTACTAGAGATGTTGGGGTGGGTGCTGGAAAGTGCTGCTTTAAGTTTTGGGGAAGGGTGAACAACCTATGACCATAGGATTATATGGTGCTGCCTGCCCTTCTCCTGTTGTTCCTGCAGAAAGACTCAGCGGGAAAGGGTACACAAGGACTGAAGGGGGATTGAAATGACTCTCCAAAAGTGGCAAACCCACAAAATTCAGTTGGGTCTCTCATGCTGCATACTTCCCAGCTGCCAATATTTTTACCCAGTTTGCTTGACTTTGGCAGGGACGACCTTACAAGGGAAGAAAAATAAATAAATGGAAATAAAAGGTATTTAACAAATTGTAAAAATGTAAATAAAATGGGTATTAAAAAAGTTATGGTGGCTGGACATATGTTACTCTGTGGCCACTTAGGCCAGGAACTATCTAGTAAATACGGGAGTAGTTGTGGATTTTTTAAATATTTAAAACGGCCGTTCTTGCCCATGTTTGCTTGACCTGAGCAGGGATAACCTTACATTGAAAAACTAAAAATAACTTTAAATATGTAAATAATGAAAATGACAAAATAAGTAATGCTGTGTGGGAATGTAGCATTGTGGGACCTCCCAGGTCGGGAACTTTGGGATTAGTGGAGAAGGAATGGGGTGCATCACCAATGCCAGCTTTTTCTTGACCGAAAGATCATTGTAATTTGGGGCTACGACTCTTCCCAGTCAATCCATCTGCCATTTTTTAATTGATATCAAGCAAATGAAAGTAGATTAATTTGCCTCTGTTGTAATTTCTCAGTCAAAAATAAGCTGCCAAAGTACACTGTGACTGAGAATATCCCTTAAAACGATGCTGGTTCTGAAATGAATGTTCAGCTTTAATGCATCCCTCAAACCTGTTATTTGAAAGATTTGCGTATTTTTTATGTTGCTATTGAGGCCGCCTGAATTATATATATATATATATATATATATATA
>NW_017307197.1:480934-483011 GCF_000935625.1 Nanorana parkeri
TATATATGTCACAATAGTTTGTCTATTAGCCCTATTAATGTCCAGAACCTACATACGGGACTTGCCACCCCCCATACAGATTCAGTGATATTCAGTGCTAATTTTGGGTTTCGCAAATTTACAAACAGGATTTAAAGAGCCCCCCTCAAATCCAACCCAGGCAGATTCATCAGTCCTGAATTAGGACAGGATATTATGGGGGAAATCCCTAACAAGAACACAGACAGCAAAGACAGCCTAACTTTAACAACCTAACTACTATGTCAATAGCATAGAATAATTTTTGCTGTACTTACACCTAAGTATAAAAAATAGTCACTGACACTTAGATATCCCATACGTTTTCTAATAATACCTGAATGCCTTGGCCAATTTTAACTTTTAAAACAATGTCCTGGATATCTTTAAGTGCAACAATCATTTATTAGATAAATGACTGTATCTGCATACATCTACCACTAAGCTTTCATGTCACCATTTGAAGCAGAAGATTGATACCAGAGTATTGATTTTAATGGCCCAGCCCTGCAATTAGTCCTCATTCTGAGGGTGCCTGTTAGATGCACGCAATAAACATCTGTAAAGTCAAAACCAGTAATTACCCTTAAATGATGTAATTTTGTTGTGATCCTTATTGTTATCATCCATATCTGACGGCCAATAATCTCTATGCCTTTGATCCATTAGTGAAGAAAGCCCATAATGACTCCACAACCTATAGAATCTATTAGAAACAATTGATACTGTATGTGAACATCCTGAATGAGTGACATGCCAGACTCCCGCTTCTATAATTACCATGGACAATTTAAATCTTCAATATGTTTTAAGTAGTACTGGATTAGAAATAATATAAATATTAACTTGGTAGAAACATGGCTTTAAAGTGACCCCTTTCACTAAACTATACAATAAGGGGCTCCCTGCACAAGAGACATGGACTAGTTATCTCTGCAGCTGACTGTGCCACCACTCTCTGCTATAGTGAAAAGAACCCGCAGGAAGAAGATCTTGCAGAATCCAACACTTCCGAAGGTGTCGATTTCCTAATCCCCCGATGTGCTCTGTCTTTTAATATGTACTAACCCCTACAACACTACTGTGTCCTGTGTGGGGGACTAGAAATCCATCGATCCTGGAGGTGTGGAGAGTCTTCAGGCGTCTCTGTGCGTCTTTGTGCACAGCTCTGCTCACCCTACTTTCCTGAAGTCAGACTCCTCTGCATAGACTTGACATTTTCCTCTCCTTATTTTAAACAAAGCATCATACAAGGATGTGTATATGGAAAATATTGCCTATGGAAGCACTGAAATTGCACCCCTGTCCAAACATGCGACACCCATATACACACTATAGCGACACAACGTATGCAGCTAAACCTACCTGTGAAGTAGCGCAATTGTATGTTCTATTGTAATACTGATATTTAGAAAGAAAATACAAATGTGGGCATTCCCCCTACCCCCCAAGATCAATACCAAAACCTTAAGGTGGCCATACACTATGTAAATGTGAAATTCGCACAGTGGATGCCGCTGTTGGCACCCTTTCGGCCGTCATCCCTCAATCAGCTGATCGAAGGAGCTGGTTGCACAATCTTCGAACAAACAGAGCCAGCAACCAATGAGCTCATTGACTGCTGCCTCGGTTCAGCTCTAATCTGGCTGCTGTCAGAAAACAATGAAGACAACTCGTAAGTGTTGATGGAGGAATCTGTTATATATTTTCTTCATTCAGCTTAAAGGTTGGACAAAGAAAATATTACAGTGCATGGCCAGCTTTGTTCTTGTTGAGGGTCCGGTATGGATTTTCAGGGGGAATCCCACTAAAAACAATGTGGGGTTCCCCCTTAAAATCCATACCAGACCTTTATGCAGACTGGCTGGACAGAAAAGGAAAATGGTGGGGGTCTCCTGGCTGAGAGATGAATGAGGCCAGGGTACATGATGGGTTGTTAAAGGAGAACTGTGAGGTGAGTGCTTTTCACTCACCTCATAGTTCTAGCCGACCTGTGACAATGACACTGTCACAGGTCGGCTCAGTAGATCGGGAGGTGAGCGAACACATACCGGGTTCG
>NW_017307197.1:483960-499484 GCF_000935625.1 Nanorana parkeri
CACTCACCTCATAGTTCTAGCCGACCTGTGACAATGAGACTGTCACAGGTCGGCTCAGTAGATCGGGAGGTGAGCGAACACATACCGGGTTCGCTCGCCTCGCGATCCTGTCACGGCTCTCTGCCGTGACAGGGGGAGGGGCTGGATTCCCCTCTCCCTGCTCCGATCTGCCAGCGCTGACTGGCGGAACGGACGGGGTAGGGGGCGGGTACAGCTGGCTCTGCCTCTAGATAGGCAGAGCCAGCTGTCACTCACGCAGCTGAGCGGATCCCGTCATCTAAGTCGTGATCCGCTCCAGCTGCGGCGTCTCAGTATACCGCGAGCTGTAGCTCACGGTATACTGAGCTTAGGGTGACGGGAGGACGCTAGTTTGTGTCCTCCCGTTACCCTAAGGAGAACTATGGGGAAAAACACTGACCCCATAGTTCTCCTTTAAGCCGCTGGCAGCTGCTGGCCTTCTAGCAACCAGCAACTCTTAGGCGATTTGCGGTAAAAAACGCACGACAAACGCGCATTTCTGAGGGCTACCTGGCTGTATCCAAATGGTTACGCGCGGCAAATACGCCCCAAAGAAGCTCCTGTACTTCTTTGGGCGCAGGGCGTTTTGTAGCGCATTCATACGGCCTGTAATACGCCCAGGTGTGAACCATACCCATAGGAAATAATGGGATTTCGTTGTTTGAGCATTTTGCAGAGCGTAGGAACGCGCTACAAAACGCCCAGGTGTGAACTGGGCCTTAGGGATGTTAGGGATGTTGCAAGCAGTAGTAATACCGCACCCGCATGTACACTTCCGGTGAATTGCTCCGCCTTAACAAACAGCCAGGATGATAGCTTAACATCCCTATTGCAGTGAGGAGCAGTACCCCCTTAACATGGCACCCAGGGCATGTGCCATGCTTGCCATACCCTGCATATACAACTGGCGTCATGAAAAAGACACCCTCACAGAGTACATAGCATACTAAATACTGCACATACAAAATATACAAGTTTATTTTTAAATACAATATTTTTATTCAGCAATGGCAACCTATTCATATGTTTCAAGACAAGATTCCTTGAAGCCGTACAATCACGATACAAGCACAGATCTGTATTTACAAAAAGGGGGCAGAAGGATTCGGGTGCAAAAAGTGGGAAGGTTGGGAGCTTCTACACTGGGGATCTTCTTTTACTTTTATTTAGCCGTAACAAAACAAGATGTAATCTAAAATGTTTAATGGGCCTTTCTTTTTTTTTTGCTTGGTCACCTGATACTTATTTTTCTAAGCTTATCTCTCGTATTATTTTCTTATTTGCATACAGCAAAAGCAAACAGAGCCCGAGATTCCTCATATTACTAACTCTGTTTCCCCAGTTAAGCCTCAAATAATTTCTTGTAATATCCTCTAGTTGTTTATGGTTGTCCTTCCAAAGCAAACACGGCTCCGTGACCAGGAGCGTCCCAGAACCTCAAGACCTAAGGGATGATTGTTGTCTTTACTCACGGTGGTGTCCAGGCGCTTTAGACTGTAGTACAAACATATTTGGATGCTCAGAGCTCAGCCATGTCCCAACTCATGATTATTTCTAAAGGAAACATTGCACTAATGCCAAGGTGATCTCTTCACTACGGGGGAACCCAGCCCTGGAATTCACCTCCACTTTCCCAGACTTTTCAAAGACAGGCTCATGTTGGTTTTTAGGGTATTGTGTTCTGTTTGTAATGTTTCTGCTTGGTGATTGTCTGTGAGTTTTCTTTTAATTGTGTTTATTTAATCTTTTCAAGCTCAGCAAAAGTTGATCTGGAGGGATTGGTGGCATAAACTTCAATCGTAGCCTGGCCTGGCCACCCAGTGAAGGTGAGGCACTTCGGGTTTCAAAGAACATCGGCTCTTATTAGTGTGAAAGTGCATTGGAGTGGCTTTATTTCTTTCCACAATACATTTTTGTGTTTTTAAAGAGAAAGAAATTATATTATGTTACTGTTCACATTAAAGAGGACCTGTACTGTGTGCCCAAGCTGTACTCTATACTAAGCTGTGCACAAAAAAACAGGAGAGCAAAGGACTAGTAACAAATATTGGCTGTAGGCTTCTTACAGCTGCTCTTATCCCCAGGGGTGGCCTACTTTGCCCTCTCGCTATGTGAAGGCAGCCATCTTGGTAGAGGCAGGGCTTTGGTTTCTCACAGCTGCCCCCCTAATGACTCGTGATCTGATGACAGCGGGGGTAAGCAGAAGCCGGAAGATCCTTGCACTGTAAGTCCGCAGGTACAGCTTCTTCTCCAGCAAGGAAAACAAGGTTCAGGACAGTTGTGACATCACCAAATTTAACTCCAAATCTGGTGAGACTAAAAGTCTTAAGTTGCAAAAGCGGGCAAGATATGCATTAGATCATTTCACATTGCAAATATGCTGTTTTGGGGCCACTGGAACAGCAGTGCCTAAGCACAGTCATATGGCAGAAAGGGAACTACAATATGTAAGGAGGCATTCAAGGCAAAATAAAAAAATGTAGGTTACTGCCTAGCCACAGTTAACATTATTAAGTGTTCCCTATGAGAGAGCAAACCTTTACTTTTTTGGGTATAGGTCCATTTTAAAGTCAGCCTGTAATATACCTATGCAGATACAAGTGATAGGTTCACTTTAAAACCAATCCCTGCAGCTGCCTATATTTATCTTTCTTTTACTTTCCTCCAAATTGTAACTCTCCCTTTCCCCTTTGTGACAATAATTGACTGACTGAGAGCCTAATCACCAAGTGCCAATGCTGTCATGTGGGAGGAAGAGAAGTAAGTCACATGCTCTCCATACCTGGAAGCTGTGGGGGAGTAAAAGGAAGGTAAGTATATGCTGCTGGTGGGACCACTATTAAAGTGAACCTGTTGCTTCACCTTGCATGGGCAGATCACACTCTTGGTTTAACCACTTCTATGCCTGGCATTGTAAAAAAAAAATGTCCAGTAGGTGAAGCAGTTATTCAGAGTCTTCCCCAGCCATTGGTATAGTCCAAGCCATTTCAGTAGAAACTTATTCTAAATCTTGCATAAAATGATCCAGCGGTACTCGAAACTGCAAATAACAAAACAAAATACAGCACAGATCATACAATTTATTTCAAAATAAGAATAAAAAGCATATATTGCACTTATAGGCTCAAGACAGTATTTAGACCCCAGCTAGGACCAGAGGCGGCTTTTTAATTAGGCAAATTAGGCGGTCGCCTTAGGCCTCGCGCTCCCGAGGGCCTCGCGGCCGCCTAGTTTGCCCTGTCAGAACGGCAGCCAGGTAGCGTTGTGAGCTCTCATCCCTGTAGCTATGAAACTGAGACTCTCAGTTTGACAGTGACAGGGCTGAGAGCTCATCTGTTACCTCGATCGCTGGTGCAGACCATCGGCTCGGTCTTCTGCACGGAGCTCCGCCCACCAGCCAATGAGTAGAGACCTCACCCCTCCCATCCACCACACGAGGATCTCTAGCTGGGAGGGCGGAGTTTAACTGCAGAAGCTGATGGAGACGCCCGCAAGACACGGCCAGCACAGCACACACAGTACTGGAGTGGCAGCCTGGAGAGCCTTGTGGAAAGCAGGTGAGAGCCCTGGTTTAACCAGGGCTCTTTGGGATCTCGCCCTGATGAGACCCCACAGAACCCTGCTACCCTGGTGAGGCCCCTTCAGAGCCCTGGTGAGACCCCACAGATCGCTGGTCTGTGGGGTCTCACCAGGGCCCTGAAGGGCTCTAACCAGGCTGGTGAGACCCCACAGAGCACCGGTGAGACCCTTTGGAGCCCTGGTGCTATTGGGACCCTATGGAGCCCTGGTGAGACCCCACAGATTTAACCAGGGCTCTGTGGGGTCTCACCAGCCTGGTTAGAGCCCTTCAGGGCCCTGGTGAGACCCCACAGATCGCTGGTCTGTGGGGTCTCACCAGGGCTCTGAGGGGGCCTCACCAGGGTAGCAGGGATCTGTGGGGTCTCACCAGGGCTCTGAGGGGGCCTCACCAGGGTAGCAGGGATCTGTGGGGTCTCACCAGGGCTCTGAGGGGGCCTCACCAGGGTAGCAGGGATCTGTGGGGTCTCACCAGGGCTCTGAGGGGGCCTCACCAGGGTAGCAGGGATCTGTGGGGTCTCACCAGGGCTCTGAGGGGGCCTCACCAGGGTAGCAGGGATCTGTGGGGTCTCACCAGGGCTCCATAGGGTCCCAATAGCACCAGGGCTCCAAAGGGTCTCACCGGTGCTCTGTGGGGTCTCACCAGCCTGGTTAGATCCCATCAGGGCCCTGGTGCTGGTGAGACCCTATCTCGCCCTGGTGAGACGAGACAGAGCCCTGGTGAGAACCCACAGTGCCCTGGTTTAACTAGTAGGGTCCCACCTGGGCCGTGTAGGGTCTCACCAGCACCAGGGCCCTGATGGGATCTAACCAGGCTGGTGAGACCCCACAGAGCCCTGGTGAGACCACACAGAGCCCTGGTACTGGTGAGACCCCATCTAGACCAATATAACTCAACCAATCCCAAGGCAATTCACATAACAGATATGTGTGTAAAGGGGCTCCGAAAGTCGTGGGCAGAGGCTCTTCAGCTGCAGGGCACCTTGGGTATATGTCACAGGCTCAGCTACCATTTTGCTATCCTGCAATTTTGACAGTCGAACTTCCTACAGGAGCCACTGTCAATTGAAAAGCTTGAGTGTGCCAGGAGAGACTGCCTGTAATGTCAAGGGCTAACAATGCTAGGCTACATGGATGTCATATGTTGGCATGGCGTTCCTGTAGACAACTTTTAGGAGTGCACCTAGAAGGCTTCCACAGGAGGCACAGGAACCTGTTGTCGAAAAGAAAGAAGTGAAGGAAGATACTTTTCGAGTACCAGTGTAGATACTTGGCATTTTCATGAGAACTACCAGAGTTGCAGTGGTATATACAGTATATATTGTCACAATGGAATCAATATGGTCAGTTTTAGGGTTTGCATTTTAAAGCAGACCTTGGTCTATTATGCAAGGTCTGTATATGTGGCTGACCCCACCTCTATTAACATAACACTGTGTTACAGAAATCATTAAAAAAGAACACACATTAAGGGAAAATGCATGAGAAATACTCACCTTACCCCAGGTTTCTGGCCACCTCCTGCTTCAAAGTAGGATTACTGTACCGGAGCTTGCACTTCTGGAACTTGGGTCCCTTAACCTTCCGGGGATACTGCAAGAAGACCCACTGACATTACCCTTGTCTAGGATATATCTTTTTTTGAAAAGCAAGGGGTAGGGGGCAGCCACATAAGCGGACCTTGCATTCTAGTGCAAGATCCGCTTGAAGCTAGTGGGTCAGCATTACAGCAAAGCAGATAGCATTCTGAGAATGAGGTCGCAAATGTCAGCCTCCATGTTTCTCTCAATGCAGGTTTCTTTTAAGATGAAAGTATAAAAAAGCTATGGGAAAAGGGATCCCTTTGTTACCCCTATCATCCAACATTCCCAATCTCAATAATAGTTCATACACTGCTCTCCATTAGCACAGAGCCTGTAATCGTTTTCAGACATGTGATTACTGTAATTCAAATTATCATCATCATATATAGCAAATTATGTCCTTGCTTACACCAAAAGCAACGCATTTCTTTCACTAATGGAATGACAATCATATATTTTGATCCCGGTTATGCTTATAATATAAGGGGCTGTGGTGAAGCCTGAAGATTTTGACTTTAGTTACTACATTATTACATGCAATAAACATGGATGGATTGGAAAGTATGTTACTTAAAAAATGTCCAGATGTAGAAACACACATTTCTGTACTAAGAGGACAGTTCATGTAATAGAGTGCAATGACCCTCCTGGTCTGCCTTACTATGAAGTATTATCATCATTGTCATCTGTACATTAATCAAGATGACTTAGGATTGGATACTATAACTCCCTGAACATTCTTGCACTTATAAGACATCAGGAAGTTGTCTTAAGATTCTAAAGATTACAGTGAGAGAGACCAGGGTCTTTGCTGTGACACAAGCATGTGATTCCGCTCAGTATATATTATACAGAACCGCTCAGTATATATTATACAGAACCGCTCAGTATATATTATACAGAACCCCTCAGTATATATTATACAGAACCCCTCAGTATATATTATACAGAACCGCTCAGTATATATTATACAGAACCGCTCAGTATATATTATACAGAACCCCTCAGTATATATTATACAGAACCGCTCAGTATATATTATACAGAACTGCTCAGTATATATTATACAGAACCATTCTGAATGTATGGCATGTAACATTAAAGCTTAGACATGTTCGATTAGTGTCCGAATCAAAATTTGCATGAATTTTCCGAAATTCGGCCATCCTGACCAGTGGCGTAACCAGAGTTCTGGGCGCCCGGGGCAGACATTTTTTTTCGCCCCCCCATTATATAAACAACCACTGGAACTGTACCCTGCACCTCCCCCCCACACACAACACATCTGAATTTCCGAACCCAATGCATCCGCATGTGTCCGAATCCGAATTTCGGATCCCGTCCGAATTTCGTTCAAAAACTAAACTGAATCGGACACGTGTCATTTCTGGCCAATCAGATGTGTTTTTCGGTTTAATGCATCCAAATTGGTCTGAACACGAATTTTCGTTATCGCAACGTGGGAGCGATCTACAGTAATTACAACACTAAAGCTGAGGCTCCCAGACCCGAATGGCATTCGGGATCTGAATTTCTGAATTGCATTCGCGAGCTCCCAAATACCATTCGGGTCTGGGAGCCTCAGCTTTAGTAATATATGTATATGGCTCCCAGACCCGAATAGCATTTGGGAGCCGAATTTATAAATGCACAATATTTCTTACATCAATGTTGGTGCATTTATTACATTTCTCCAAAAGGTGGACAATACATATAGAGGGTTATTCACAAAGCTAGCTGAATGATCAGCCATAGCTCCGGCTGTTCTTTCGGCTAGCTTCGGCCGCCGGAGCCCTTCGGTTCAGTAGAACCGAGGGGCTGCTGTACGGGCTATTCATTATAGCCAGTACAGCTCCCGAAGCTGGCCGAGAGAGCCGAAGTGAAACCCAAAGCGGGGAGAACGGCCGGTCAAAGCTCCGCCTAGTTGCAATGACAGATCAGTATCCCCAGGTTACGTGGGTACGCTGAACTGTCATTAAACAATAACAACTTGGCTGAGCTGGCTGTGATGTCACGGCCGGCTCTGCCCAGTTGTTATTCATTGACCTGGACCTGCTAGAAGACTAGCAGACTCTAGCAGGTCCCGGCCAATAGGAAACAGTTGGGCGGAGCTAGTTGTCACTGCTAGCTCCGCCCAATTCTTTCTTTCTTTTTCAAATTTTTTTATTTTTTTCAATAATCTTTATTTTTTTTAATTTATCATTTATTTACATTTCTAAGCATTTATTTTTCTACTTTTTTCACTGTTTTTCTATTCTGCTCAGTACCACAGAGGTTCCGAGCAGAATGGCCGAGCCAATTGCCGCTTGGCGGCATTCGGCTATTCACTCACTGCAATTCGGCCCCTATGAGAATAGGCCGAACGGCAGCCAGTAGCCTGCTGGAGGTTTGGCTCAGCCGATCCAGACGTTGGATTGGCTGAGTCGAACTCCTTCACTTCGGCTGAGCCAAAGCCAGCTTACGCAAGCCAATGCATGGCTGATTTCAGCCGATGTACGGCTGAAATCAGCTGTACAAGCCTGAAGTGAATAGGCGAACAGCGTTCGGCTCACTTCACTTCGGGTGGGTTATTCACTCGGTTGCCTTCGGCAGCTTTGTGAATAACCCTCTTAAGCTTTACATATAAAAATGAAAGAAAGCAGAAGTGTTGTCCTCATCACCCAATCAGATTCCAGATGAAAGTTTTCTAGTGCACTTCACAATAATAACTAATGTGTGTTTTCTGAAAATTCAGTTTTGCTTTTTAGAATGTGGAATTAAAACGAATGCTTCGAGTAATAGAGAAATTCTTCCTAACTCCTTCACTGCCATAAAAACTAATCCAATCATTTATTCTGAACATGAAGGTTTAATGACCAAAAGCTTATTGCCTCGAATCTGATCCAAACCACGGCCTGGAAAGAAACAGCTGTATACAGGCTGCTCTGAGCTTGTACATGTCTGCATTGACAAGAGTCTGTAGACCGCAATAACCTGAGGGCATGGCACACACAACTTTATACTTCTTTCCTCTTGCAGACATGAGCACATTTAGCTTTAGATACAGAGTTCCCAGTTATGATTAGAATTGGGAGGGAGTGATATTAAATAGACATGTGCACAGCAAAAAAAAATAGTTTTCGGATGAAACAAATGAAAACGAGGAAATAGATTTTTATGTTGTTTCAGATTCGGAGGTGACACTGAAACTGCAGAACGAGCTGCGGCCCATTCGGCCGCCGGCGCGTTCTACTCATACGCGCCGCCATCTTGGAGTGTATCTTGGTATACACCAAGATGGCGATGCCCGCTTATTCGAGGGCCGCCATCTTGGTGTATACCAAGATATACTCCAAGATGGCGGTGTGCATGCGCAGAACGAGCCCGCGGGCGATGTGGCCACCACTCGTTCACTGATGTCAACGTCATGTGATGTCATATGCTCCGCCTCCAAGATGGCGGTGGGCATGCGCAGAACATGCCGGTGGCCAATATGGCCGCCGCGCGTTCCGAAAACAAATTTATGTATGCCCGAATATAGTTTTTGTATATTCCGGCATATGATAAATTTGTTATTTCGGATTCTAACGAAAAATCTACTGAATTTCGATGATTTGCAGGTTCGTCCGAATCCAAATGCACATGTCTAAAGAATTGTAATAATCCACAATAGACTCTAGTGGAAAAATGCTAACTTTTGTTACTTTCAGCCTGGTGAGGTTCAACCTAAAGTGATATTAAATCAAAATGTGTGTTGCTGTGAATGTGTGAAGTTTTAGCTTCCTGCAGAATCAGCTGGTTCCATGAGCACTGGCAGGGATATCCTGTTTTAGGGTGGCTCCTTTACCTTGCAGGGTCTTATGGAGCCACTCTTGCGTGTGCCACTACCCTCCTCCCTGCTCTGCCCTCCTCTTTCTTCCTTCTCCCTTGTCCAAGCTAGTAGATGGATGGCTGCTGGAGACTGCTCTGTGCCTTGTGATCTTGTACTGGACAGGAAGTTCAGGAGAGTGGAGCTGAGAGAGTTGGAGCTGTTTGGAAACATGATGACTGTAAGTACTGAGTTACAATAGTTGCTACAAGTCACTGATCGCAATAGTATTATGTTTGGATGCTTCCCATGTTACCAGACATTCCTATAACACTGATTGTGCCTTCTGTTGGTTTTTTGTTTATACTTCGTTAAATTTAATAAAACTAATTTAAAAGAAAAAATGTTTTGACTTTAATACTACTTTATTTTAAATTGTCAAATTTCATCTTTTTCAAGCCTTCTGTGCCTGATTGGGGTTAAAAAACAAATGCTAAAATAAAAGTGATATTAGGAAAAGGAAATGCTGCTTTATTGTATTCAGAACATACGGTGAGCATCCATGGGCATGGGCCTCTTAAACTAATGGGAACAGAAGCAGCTGCACTCTTTACACTATATCCTAGGTCCATGTTGCCCAAAACATACTGCGTAGACCTCAGGGCCCCTACAGACACCACTCTGTGTTTTCCTTACCTAGATTCTTTCTCCAGTGAAGGAAAATATTATTTGCAGTGCCTTCTAATAGTTAAATGGTTTGGTTTATTTCCCTGTGTCGCACTACCTTATTTATTTCTTCACTGTCCATTCCTTTTTTCTGATTATGTTTTTTTCCTCTGATGATTTATAATGAATCTTGCTAAGAGAAATATCAAATGTGGAGTTAGTCATTTTAAAAAGAGGCTGTTGGAAGCATAAATCTGGATTTGTAAAGGGTCTGTAACAGCTGTGATCTCCAATCTATGACTGTCTCCTGAAGCATGTGTCCAGTCTCCAACACCTATGGTATGTTTAAAGTCTCTGCCCTTCTCCTATTGCATGGATGCAGTTTCTTACAGCCTTTTATAACATTACATTGAATAAATATTATGTAAGGCGCTTTCAAGATGTCATGGGCCGCTTTTGAGGCCCCCTCAATCTGATAAGTTGACCACCACTGCCCTAGGTTAAATTGTATTGCACCAGCTGTGGTCTCCTGAATGAACAGATACAGGAGGATGTAGACCCCTTTTAACGAGAGGTGTGTAGTTAGGGTTCTTGATGTGGGGAAGCGAGACCTAAAGAGGTTCTTTGGGAAGAGGCAATTCCCAGTCAGGACTGTGATGGTGGAGGAATAAAAGGAACTTCTCCCCTTGTGGAGCAAGGATAGAGAACAATGTACTCTTAGATTGTAAGCTCTCACGGGCAGGGCCCTCCTTACCATCTTGTCTTGCATTGTATTGTGATTGTAATGTCTTCCTTATATTGTAATAATAATGTACTCAGTAATGTTGGAGCAGAAGTAATTACAGATACCATTTCCCTAAAAGTGGTGGACATTGAGTTTCTCCAATTGGAGCTGTTGAGAAAATGTTATGTCTGTGAAGGGACATCGCTGAATGTTAATAACCTATGTGCTGGATGTATTGTGATTAGTAAAGAAATGTTGTTTGAGCGAGTGCCCTCCAGTCTGGACATTCTTTCCGTGTAATTATTCTGCGGAGAAGAGAACCTGCATGCGAGGAAGGGATGAACATTGTGGAGATGTTGGCTGATTCCATTTATCAGGTTTTGCCCCGCTGTGGTGTCTCGGGGGGGCCCCAGACTTGATTAATTTAGTATCATGTTGCAGGCTCTGGGGCATGAGCTCCCTACCAGTGACCAAATGGATTGAGAGTCCAAGGTTCAGGCATCTGGACAGTGGCGTAACAACCGGGGGGGCACTTGCCCCGGGCGCAGGACTGAGGGGGGGCGCCGTCACGACCCCCGCTAATGGACCTGAACCTTTTTTACTTATGTCCCTGGATTGGTTATCACTCAGTGGTGAAGTTCACATGGCTTTGGTTGATCAACTTTTTGTATCTATCTGTATGTTTTTAGGTCAACCTTATCTTCTTTATTTTTTATGTGTCAACAACAAGAAGTATCTACACTGTACATTGTACTTATCCTCATCACATGTCATTGTTGGTGCCAAAGACATCAAACACTGTTTTGGTTTGTTTGTAGGCCCAATAAATTCAATCTTATTTCTGGATAAATAAATATACCACGTCTAGAGAGACGAGGGGGAGAAGAGTAACACCAAAAAGCTTTTTTTGTTTTTTCACTCGCCCCCCTAATGGGATTTCATGGAGATAAGATCAGTCATTTTATTTACAGAGGATCTGTATTCATAAGCTAAGATTTTATTTTCCACTTTCCAATTTCCTGCCTGAAGACATGACTAATACCAAGTGCATGATGGGGGGGGGCACAGGAATAAAGATGGGAACGGAGAAAAACAAAAGGGCCACAAGGTCTCCTTACGTCTCCAGTTAGCGTTGTTAAACCAGAACAATTTCATCATATTATCGGCTCAGCTGTATTTAGGCAGCAAAGTTGATGAGCTGTGCACTTCAGTTATGCCTTGTAGCTTGAATGGAAGCCAGACATACTGCAGTAGCCATTCTCTGTGTGATCATGGGCAGCCTTTGTAATGTATCATGCAGGCCCAATGGGCCAGAATTTTAAAGTTAATGTATGAACAATTATTAACAAGTATATATACCACTATTACCACTACACAGGCTATCCCCTCTTCAGTCTACCATGAATGCTGCTGCTACACTCATCCACCTAACCAACCGCTCAGTGTCTGCAACCCCCCTCTGTCAATTCCTCCACTGGCTTCCATTACCCGCCCCCCTCTGTCAATCCCTGCACTGGCTTCCATCCCCCGCCCCCCTCTACCAATCCCTGCACTGGCTTCCAATCACCCAAAGGATAAAATAAAAAATATTTACAACCACTCACAAAGCCATTCACAACTCTGCCCCCGGCTATATCTCCAACCTTCCCCTCCGCTCTTCCCAAGACCTCCTGCTCTCTAGCTCCCTCTTCAACTCCTCCCATGCTCACCTTCAGGACTTCTCTAGAGTCTCTCCCATCCTCTGCAACTCCTTACCCCAAACTGTCCATCCATCTCCTGCTCTGACTGCCTTTAGGCGATCACTAAAGACTCACTTTCTCAAACAATTGTTGAGTAAGGATCACATGAAGCCAAAATTAAAGCAGATTTAGGGGCTTGTATTGGCTGTTTGTATTATATTTTAAAAATACACTTTACAGTTTCGATTTTGTTTGTTTTTTTTAAATAAATGCAGAGTTGGAATAAATGACATTTATATCTGTCTGGAGGTTTACTTTAAAGTACAGAGATAGGGAACATGTGCCTCTTGGTATAAATAAATAGTACTTTACACATGATCTATGTATAAGCTGCAGATGAGATATGATGTTGAGAATCCTTACTAGTTAGCTTTGCTTCCTGCAGCAGTTCCCATCCAGCTGGGCCTTCTCATCTCATACCTCCGAGGTCTTATCTTCGTGATATTACTTGGCGTCCTTCATGAAACACCTGGAGTCATTGTCTTCTATACAGAGCAATCCTGTGCATGCTGGAGCTGTATTTCAGTACTGCCTATCATTAAGCTGCAAACTGGTGATATGGGACAGGTTCAAAGTGCAGCATTTATGATTTATAAATGGCAGTAATACATCAAAAACATCCTAATGTAGTTATGTTCTACATTACAAAGTAACTAAATGTCATTTTAAATGCAACTAATGAAAGTACCAGAATTAGTCTTCCTCCTGTATCCCCAATTCAGCATTACATGAAGTGAGAGGGCCCCCACTCTAAGCCAATCTGGTCATCTATAAGGTTTAGGGTTGGATTAAGCCAGCATTTATTTATCCTTCAGTCATGGCACCCATTAAAGGTATGCAAAATATTGAGGCTCCCCACTCTAAAAAGTAAATGTACAAAATGACTCGTGGTTCCCCCCAAAATCAAGACCAGACCCTTAGCCTAGATAGGTATCTGGTATGGATTTTAGGGGGAACCTCACACAAAAAAAGAAAAACAAACATGTGGAGTCCCATCAGAGTCAACCCCCTTTCACAACATGAGCCCCCTTCATATCAGCAGTCCCCCCCTAACATAAGGAGTCTACTTCGCATCAGGAGCCCCCTTCACATCAGATTCTTCAGCCCCCCTTAACATCAGAGGGCCTGACATGGAGCCGGTCTGGACAGAGGCAGACTTCTGTCCTCTTCTGAATGCTGTGAGAGGTCCTGGATGCAGCACACCCTTGATTTGCATCATGCAATTCCAAAGCACTGGTGGCTGGCTTGTCTGCACCAAGGAAATGCCTAACACTATGTGAAAATTCAAAGGCTTCCCTGACAAAGCCATAAGGAATCACAGGGCGGCACAGCACCAGGGGTGGACCTACCACCGGTGCAGTCGGTGCATCTGCACCGAGTCTGAGTCTGGGAAGGGCCCAGTGAGATCTGGTCGCAGCACCCCTTGGTGGAACATGGGGCAGTGCAGGGCCCCAGCGGGGGGGGTCCGGCGTGCTTCTGATCAGGGGGTGGAGCCTTACGGGTTCCAACTTGGACTCTGGGCCGCATCCCTGCTAACAGGCATTGGGAGAGAAGAGGGGAGAGCTGGACGGGCAGAGAACCGGAGGAGAGCTGGAGATGGAGGAGGTGGAAGGAGGAGAACAGGTGAGACATGCAACGTATCCGAGTATAGAATCCGGACATATTATCCTTCTTGTTCTTATAACGTAATTATGTAATCCTTGTAGAAATACTGCCGTTCCCTCCTGAAGAAGCAGATCAAGTTGTCTGAGAAACGCATTGTGATCCGTTCCCCTCTCACCATGTGCCGTATACTTACATAATGTTATATATATATCATATTGACTATAGTCGTATTAAATAATTAATTTCATTCTCGTATATATTAAGAAGGCGATATTGTAGGGAGGAGTTCAGGAACGGCGTATCACATAAATTTTTCATTATGTATTGTACAGAAGATTTGTATGATTTCCTTTATCTTACTACTAAGATACTACTTTACTTAAGTGTCTTGTTTTATGTATCTTAGATAAAAACTGATTTGATGAATTTTGGCGTGTTTGGTTCCTAAAGGTATAAATAATGAAGGGTTATTCACGAATACACTGATGTTTCCACCTATCCAATGCAATGCATTATTAAAGAAGTCAAATACTTACCCTTGCAGTGGGGCTAACCCCCCCACCCTGCAAGGGTTAACTGCTCTTTTTGTCTAGGGGGCTTAAAGCAGATACACTCACCTGATTATGACTCCCATGGCCGTCAATGCTTACCTCTCCCCCCTCCGCTTTGTCTATGCAATGTCCCTGGCCATCTTAATGTCTAATGCAGGTCAACTGGCCTGCAATATACATGTCATGTCATCAGGGATCCTTAGACAGTAGAAGCCCAGAGAAGAAGCTGTTGAGTCCAGTCTAGCAGCCCAGAGGGAACAGGTTAGACTAGGGATCAGGTGAGTAATACAGCTTTATTTGAGTTCTGTAGACAAAATTATATATTATATATTATATTCCTGGTGTTTTTCTTTAACAGTTCTAGAGATGTTTCAGAAGGGGTGGCCAGCTCTCTCTGCTCAGTTACAGGCTGAGGTGTTCAGAAGTGACAACGTTGATCCTGAAATAAGAGACCGCAGGAACAGTGTTGTCACCCCTTGACAAGGAAGGAGGTTCGCTGGCAGGGTCAGCATGTAAAATAGGACAAAATATTTAAAGGAAAAAAAAATAAAAAAAAAACAAGCTTTCTGAAAATAATTAAACTATCATCAAAAATAAATAATATCTGTCCTAACCTACACTTTAAACAAATAGCATTTTTCCTTTACACTGGCAGAGCTTAAGTGGCAGTGTTATTGGCAAAACATGTCCATTTTCACCTATATACTCTCAATGTGATGACAGACGGCATAAGACATACACAGCACAACACACAGGTTAGAACGACAAGTTTATAATAACGTCTTTGAAAAATGACCAAATATCACTGACGACTTTAGGACGACACAGATGGTTCCGCGGATTTGGCTCTGAAATATTGAAGTCACTTATGCCCATAAATGTGCTGTATCAGCGAACCCGGCTTGGTTATGTTGAACTTAAGATAAGGTCACACTTTGTTATGCTCTTATCATTGGGGAAGAGAACTTTTTAATATAGTTTGTGTTTGACAAGACTGCTGCTGTTTACATTGTAATGGAGTGTTAATGATGCCTGCTTGGGAATTACACATTGCGATCTCAAGGTTTTGGTGGTGGCACCATGTTAAACAGTTCAAGATGTCCCAACGGAGTTCAGTTCCAAAGAGAGTATTTTAAAAAAGGTGGTTGTTTTTCTATAGCGTTCGAGACTGCGCACCTCTTTAATAATTACAATTATTATTACCATATCATACTATATTAATATTATATTATGATTAATATATTAATATATTATTACTAGCTTTATTCTATATAT
>NW_017307197.1:499677-510319 GCF_000935625.1 Nanorana parkeri
AAAATGTATTATACTTATTTGTAGCTATTCTTATAAAATCTTTGAAATTAAAATGGGAATTTAAAACAGAATGCACCCATGACACATGATTTGCAGAGTATTATGGTTCCTAAAAAGCTCCTGAGGTGCTCTGCAAAGAAAATATCTGATGGCACCTATCAATGTACTGCATCACCATAAAGGTAAGTTGGCTACTACAACCTTACTTAAAAATGAATCTGCGAAACAAAAAAAAAAAGCTTCCCTTGCAGCAGGGTTGTCTCTGCACTGCAAGGGTTAGATGATTTTTTTTTTAGGTCCAGGGCACCTGGATAAAGGACTTTGACTTACCAATCCCCGCTACCACCAGGCTACAAGATTGGCACCCACAGTCTGTTACCGCCTACGCTCCGGCCGTAGGAGGCTCGCTGACATCATCACGTACAATGTAGGGACCGTAGCCCTGCATTATACGTGAGGACACCAAGCCAGAGCATAGTGAAGATGAGCTGTGCACTAACTGCGGGGAGAGGGGGGTATCAGGTAAGTAAAAGTGCTTCTCCCGATACCCTATACCAGGGGTAGGCAAACTCCAGCCCTCCAGCTGCGGTGAAACTACACAACCCATCATGCATCTGCCTCTTGGTGTCATGCTTGTGGCTGTTAGAGTCTTGCAATGCCTCATGGGATGTGTAGTTGCACCACAGCTGAGGGGTTGAAGTTTTCCTCCCCCTGCCCGCCCTAGAAATAAACCAGCATTTAAATCTTACAGTCAGGTGCAAACCCACTGCAAGGGGAGTTTTATTTAGTTTTTTTGTCCTGGAGATAAGCTTTAAAGCTCAATTGTGCTTTTAGTTTAAATCAGCTAATATATTCCAGATGCATCAAAACAAAAGGTGTGCAAAGAGCTACAGTTCATTTTCTTTAGAAAGCAGACAAAGAGTAAAAGAGCTCATCTCCTGCTAAATCATACCTAGCTAGATAGCTCTGCAGTTATTGAATATGATATCATACCATATCATGCACCCTGCTGAGCTTTAGCTCTAGCTCTGACTTAGTAGGGGAGTGTTGGATCTCTGCAGAGAGACCACTGCTTCCATGCAGAGAGCAAGGGTCTATAGCAATTAAGCTGCGTATGCTTTCTTATAAAAAAGAAAAGAAAAAAAAAGCCTCTTGCGCCTTTTGTTCGAATGCACCTGGAATGTAGTCACCGGATTTAAAATGAAAGTTCAGTTGTGTTCTACTAACTGACATATCAGTCTGGATGTCGCAACACTTGTTAAAACTCAACCTTTCAAAAACTGAGCTCATGATATTTACTCCCCCCCCCGGAACTGGCTTCCAATAGCCCAAAGGATAAACCTCAAAATATTAACATCCACTTACAAAGCCATCCACAACTCTGCCCCCGGCTATATCGCAAACCTTGTCTCAAAGTATCACACTAACCCTAACTCTGCTCTTTAAAGACCTCCTGCTTTCCAGCTCCCTCGTCAACTCCTCCCATGCTCGCCTCCAGGACTACACTAGAGTCTCTCCCATCCTATGGAACTCTCTACCCCAACCTGTCTGTCTATCTCCCACTCTGACTACATCTCTTCAGGAAAGCCTATCCCACCTCAAACCAACCGCTCAACCATCACATTCTCAGACAATTCATCATCACACAGCTACCTCCTCATGTATCACTTGCCCCTCCTTTTTAGATTGTAAGCCCTCACGAGCAGGGGCCTCATTACCGTCTTGAATTGTATTGTGATTGTAATGTCTTCCTTATATTGTAAAGTGCTGCGCAAACTGTTGGCGCTATATAAATCCTGTATAATAAAGGCAAACCTGTGAGCGAAAGAAATTTGTATCAAGCTAACACACCTCCAGGTTGCAGCTATCTCCAGCAGAGTGCACCAGGACACCAGAACCTCCGACACTATCATATACAAGTATCAACCAGCTTCCGTGGTCACCCGCTTCGGCCTTGCTAGGTGGAGAGCCACCTTGCCTCAGGTACACTTTGAGCACAAAGGATGGCTGTCTCCAATGCTGGATAGCCTCTCCTTGGTAATAACACAGCTCTGTAAGTCTTTCCAGATCTCATTCAGTATAAACAATGCATAATGAGGTGCTAATTTTGAATTGGATTTAACTAATGTTGCGTGACGACTTTTAACCCTTTACTCGCTGAAGAGCATTAACTTTAACTCAAGCGTTTTACAGGTCGGGGCGTCCCGTAGCACCTGTTAACAATCACAGGTCATGTGCTGTGGCAAGTCAAACATTGGTTTTGTTAAAGCTACTCTCCCAAATAATGATGTCCCTTGTGAATTCAATTGCACGGATCCAAAGCTAAACAGCCAATTAAAACTTCTGCATGGTCTTCTGGATAAATTGACTGCAGAGCTTTATAAAAACAGAACATAAAGAAAGTAATCTGGAGTGGAGTGAAAGTTCATTGTTCTCTGCGGAGAAAGTCGCAAAAACAATGATTTTTTTTTTTTTTTTAAAGAAGTTTGGGAGTTTCCAGGTCTCACACTGCCCTCTGCAGGTTGCTTTAAAGAAATGCATTTGATTTAAAGCGTAGTCCACTTTTGTGACCATGTTTCATGTTATTATTATTATTATTATTATTTTTATTATATAGATAGATAGATAGATAGATAGATAGATAGATAGATAGATAGATAGATAGATAGATAGATAGATAGATAGATAGATAATAGGAACATTTGTTTCTTTCATCAATTTTCATTATTTAATTTAATTTTTCCTAAAAGGTGGACTATGCCTTTAAATGAAATCTGTGCAGAAGACATGGTGGCAGCCTTTGCTGACATGTCCCTGTAAACATATTAGATGCCTTGATGACATGTTCATTGCCTGGCTTCAGTACTTTGAATTTCTGATATGGAACAAAAATGCATAAGGGGATTTCTGTTTTTATTTTCGTAGTCTCAAAGCTTCCCCGGGTCCAGCCAGGCACCTAATATTTTCACAAGTATATATATGACAAGTAGATATGTAAGCTGGGAAAAAAATTGTTTCAGTTTGTTTCATTTTGGATTGGTTGTTATTTCTTTTTTTGGGATTCGGGTCTTGAAGTCAATTTGTTTTGTTGTTCAGATTTGTCCAAATTTGTTAATTTTCGGAGTTCAATAATATTTACAAACAAATGTTTGTTGCAAAAAAGTGACATTAAATGTTTATTTTTTTTATTTTTAGTTTTTGACAGTCCACAGGAATAATACAAAAAAATAAGAAACAGTCCCCCCCAGAGGAACCTAAAGCCAAAATAAAAAAAAAGTGTGGGGTCCCCCCCAAATTCCCTTACCAGACCCTTGATCCAAGCAGCAGCCTGGCAGAGCAGGAAAGGGGGGGGGGGCAAGCGTGCGCTGCCTCTCCCCCCCGCCGCACCACACCAGGCCACATGCCCGCAAAATGGGGAGGGTGCTTTGTGACCGCTGGAAATGCTCCTTGTCCCTGTTGATGAGGACAAGGGTCTCTTCCCCCAGAACCCTGGCCCGGTGGTTGTGGGAGTCTGCGGGCAGGGGGCTTATCTGCATCTGGGTGCCCCCTTCGTGAATGAGTAAGGGGTAGTTGTTACCCCTACTCATTCAGCAATTACAGTAAAATAGTAAATAAACACAAAACATCACTGTAATCCATCGTCAATCACATCCTCCAGTGATGTAGATCAACATCCGTAATGATGGATGGTGGTGGCCACCGAGTCGCCAAAAGAAAAAATCCCCGCCGCCTGCTGGACACGTCTGATCCCGACGAACATCAGTCGCAAAATGACAGCTCTGACCCGAATGTCAACAAAGAGGAGGAGCAAGTCAAAACATCAAGGGACTTGTTCCGCCCATTTGTTGACATTCCGTGACAGCTCTCGTCCCCTAACGGAATATATATAGTGTATTCAGAGAGAAAGAGATACACAGAGATGCGGTATAGCTAGAAATTATATTGTAAACTCTCTCCTACCGTCTGTCTGCTAAAAAACTGTATCTACTAGTTTTTCAGGGCTCATTCACAACAGGCGTGCTGAACTGCGCTGATCAATGCCTGCTGAACGCAAGGACATGGAGAAAACAGTGGTTCTCTATGTGCCATGTTCACACCATAAAAGTGCATCAGTGTGCATTGCATATAAATGTCACAACGCTTCGTTGTGCATTGCAGTTGAGTTAAATTAAGTGTTTTTCTAACTTTAAAGAAAGTTTAAAAAAAGCAAGAAAAAGGAAACACTACACTGCATTGTTACAACACATCTCAGCCTGTACGCACAATGCACACTAGCGCATGCATTATGCCAACCAAGCACTCAGAGATGTTATGTATTGTGTTAGTTGTACTTTCCTCCCTTGCTTTGTACCTTGCCTTACCTTGCTTTGTACCTTGCCAAGGTGCTCTTATGTATATAAGCATTAATAAATAATAATAATAATAATAATAATAATACATAATAAATAATAAAATAATAATAATAATAGTAAATAAATAATAAACACACAATAATAAACATATAATAAATAATATTCCACAAGGGTTATTCATTCTCTCCTGCACCGATGCACACATACCAATGCAAACATTCTGGTCATGTTTATTTTCGTATCCAGCTGACTGCGGCTTAGCAAAACATATTGTTATGGCACAATTCCCCTTTGACATGAAATTTCATCACTTCGCTAGCCATCCGCTGTGACCGAAGCCTCATGAATCTCATCAAATGAAGGGGGTAAAGTGGGAATAATTAAATTGTTTATAAATCTCACAAACTGTGAAATGTGCGTGTTTAAATTCCTCATAAAATCCAGAATCCCTCCCCCCCTCTCCAATGGCTTGACGCCTGTGCCGCCATCTTTGTGCCTTCTTAACATTGGCTTTGATTATATCTAATCCCGGATGTTTACAGGCAGGAAATTTGGCCGGAGGAAAACAATAACGTTGAACTGGCCGGTGACTGAAAAAGTTAGAGAGGTTTCCGTGGGTGTCAAAAAGATAAAAGTATAGGAAAAGTACACATTCTTCCTGATATTTTTAGATCTAAAAGATCAAATTTTTAGATTCCTTTCTGATTTTCCTGATTTTTGCCATCAACAAGACCTTGTGGCCTATTAATAAAGCAGCAAGTTCAAAATTCTTTGATTGTTCAACACACTTGTTGAAAGATTTACACGTAAGATCCTCATTTGCATATTCTGGCATTAACCCCCTACATCCTGAGTACTGTTGGATCATTAAAGGTTATCTAAACCCAAAAGCAAAAAATGTCATATATTGCAGCTTATCATTCCTTGGATTTGGTGGCTACATTAGTTTTCTTTTTTACTCTTTTTTCACCTGATAACTCAGCCAGAAAGTCTGTTATTTTACATCTTCCCTTACCAGGCCAAGCTGTCCATCAAAAGTGGTAGATAGAGGGTTGGGACAAACCATTTAACACTGACAGGGGTGCTTACAATGGTCAGCTTTATTTATGTATGTAATAAAGGAAGAAATTGTTCCTGTAACTGCTTCAAAAGTGTTAACTGGAGTTTAGCTTTACAGGGATCACAACCTGAAATAAGTCCCGACTCGGGCACAAGGAAGAGGGCACCTTCCTGAAATGAAGGTAGATAGCAAAGAAGCCATTGCTTCCCATGCTATCTGCTGTTTTTTTTAGTATTCTGACAGCTGCTGCCATCAGAATAAAAAAAAAAAACAGCATAGGAATGGATAGCTAGGTTGCTATTGGCTATTTCAATTTGCTATAGCCAATAGCAAACTGGCTATTGCACGCGTCCTTTAATGCTGTCAGTCAGTAAAGGAGGACCTGATGGAGAACTTCAGGTCCACTTTTGCTGATTGACATCAGAAGTGGTCGGGTGCAATAGCTAGTCTGCTATTGCCTATTTCAATTTGCAATAGCCGATAGCAATCTAGCTATTCGTTCCTGTGCCGTTGTTTTTTTTTTTCTGACTGCCAGACCCCCGATGTCAAGAAAAAAAACAAAAAACAGAGCAGAGAAAGGTTTACTCTGCTAGATAAAGAAGAGTAAACCTTTCAGGGAGAAAATGTTTCTCTTCCGGATGTCCGGGAGCCGCTATCTAATAGCGGGAGACTCCCGGAACATCCGGGAGAGTTCAGATGTCTGGCTTTAATTTGTTAGCCACATCCATTAAAATCTGCTAGTCCATCTAACACAGGGGTAGCCTGTGACAATGCTGCTGTCCAAGGGTGGCTCTGTTGCTCCTCCATAGAGTGGAGTCACCCTAAGACAGGAAGTGTGTTACTGACTGAATAAAGGAGAAAAAGGAAAACGTAAAGGAAAAAAAAGCTTTTTTATATTGAGCTGACAACATCTCTTTAATATGACTACATCTAGGCAATTTACTTGCCTTCAGGCTCATTCAAATGGGCGCACATGGCCGTACAGTGCGCATGCCCATAGAACGATCAGAAAAGTGCTGTTTGTAGTGTGGGTCCAAGTGCAAGCATCCGGACTCACACAGATGTGCCGGTTCGGGTGTGCGTGTGATCGCGTGTAATTGCGTGCAGCCGCGTCCTCACATAGGGAATAACAGACTGCTGTGTGCAATTACACACAGCACTTGTCCCTTCCGGGATCTTTGTACGGTCACGCACACCATACGGACATGTATGCTTGTCTGAATGAGCCCTTAGTGCATTTTTGTCCATAGACAACCCTTACAGGTCATCAGTTTAGAGTTACCCATAAATAATGGCCCTAGAATCATAGCTTGCACTCCAGCATTCATGGCGTCACCTAACAAGTGTGGCAAAATCGTCATCTTCATAAGTAGGTGCACCCGACACCGGCATTTATGTTTATAGGTGCATGTACGTGGGTATGGAGGGGATTTTAAAAAAATTGGGGGGTTTATTGATTTTAATAATTTTTTTAAATTTTTTTTTTACACTTAGCTTTATTTCTATCACATGGCATGCTAACAAGGAGGATAGGTGTGTTGTCATTAGAATGACCTTCTTCTCCTGACTATATCATATGTCCTGAACAGGAAACACTCATATGTAACAAAATAGCAGTTGATTTCCTCCCCATTCGGTGCTCCTGTGTTGCAGTATACCGGTCTCATCAGAGTTTATGCTCCCAACATATATCTAAACTTTAGAATGAAAGAACTCAGCGCAATGGTCAGGAGTATGTAACATATAACTCAGTGTAAAGTGCAGTGGTAAGGAGCAATGTATACAGTGCAGAGGTCAGGAGTATGTAACATATAACTCACAGGGTTATTCACAAAAGGGTGAAGAGTTTGGAGAAGGCAGGAGAAGGGAACAATCTAGGACAACATAGCTGATTCGGAAAAATTATCCAATTCAGCTCACTTTCCAGTTCAGCGATGTTGTCTTAGATTCTAATTGGAGAATCTTTCCGAATCAGCTATGTTGTCCTACATGATTCACTTCTCCTGCCTTCTCCAAACTCGTTCCGCCCTTTTCTGAATAACCCAGTCAGTGTCAAGTGCAGTTGTGGGGAGCAATGTATACCGTGCAGAGGTCAGGAGTATGTAACATACAAGTCAGTGTAAAGTGTCATCCTACAGCAAGCCAAAGAACCCAAAGCATCCCTTATTGCAATGTAACCACTACCTTAGAAGAAAAGAACAAAACAGAAGGCTTCAAATCATGTAATGCCCAGCACAGTCTATAAACTTCATCCAGCCTGTTTTGGATGAATGGGTCAGAAGGGTGAAAGCAAAGCAACTGTTAAATGAAACACATTTCTAAGTACTGCAAAAGATCCGGGAAAAACTTTCTGAACAATATTTGATTTCCATTGTAAAAAGTAGGAGTGTGTTCAGCTGTTATATCTGCAAAAGATGGCTACATTGACGAGTCACAAATATTGATTACATTTGTTAACAAAATGACTCCATAATGACTGGCTGGCTCACTATGTGTTGGGGCGGGAGGGGGCGTTGCGGTGCATTGAAGTCAATGGCACCGCAGCCACTCCCTACGGCCGCAATGCGATCGCCCGCAACAAAATGCAATGTTCTGGTCTGGTGCAGTCAGAAAAAATGCTGCATGCACTATTCTTTCTGACTGCACTAGACCTGAACACAGGCACTCATGTGCCACATGTTCCGGTACGGGCGATCGCATTGCGGCCAGGGGGCGGAGAGAGAGAGAGAGGGAGAGAGAGAGAGAGAGAGAGACCGTAGATATGCAGAGCAATAGAGCATGTATATGAAGTAGCTGCAATCAGTACTTCTAACAGTCCACCAGGTGGCGGTATTTTGTATGTGTGTAGCCGATACAGTGCCTCTTATATACTGTATTTCCGTATTAGGCAACATTCAGAGGGCTATTTACAAAAGGGTGAAGAGTTTGGAGAATGTATGAGAAGTGAACAATCTAGGACAACATAGCTGAACTGGAAAATGAGCTGAATTGGAGCTACATCAGCTATTTTGGCCTTGATTGTTCACTTCTCCTGCCTTCTCTTCACCCTTTTGTGAATAGCCCCCACACACACTTGTGCTCCTGCATTTAGGTTATTGAAATGCAGGAGACATTATCTGGAAACTAGAGCCCAAAATACCATTGGATGGATTTTTGATGTGTTCTGTAACTGCTCTGCTCTGCATCTGCTCCGTCCTTGGTGTGAACAAGCCCTACATGTTACCATTAAAAAACATTATATGCATTTAGAAATGTCCTATAAATGCATGGCAGTTTGAAAGTATACATAGTGATGGACACATGTGCTTGGGTTTGGTTTGCTTGGACCGAACCTAGCCAGAAATCCAGGTTCAGTGAATGTCCAAGTGACCTAAAGCCAGGACCACCTGTGCCCTAGCAACCAGGGTCGGCGCTAGCGCAAGGCAACATGGGCACTTGCCTTACGGCGCCAGGGAACAGGGCGGAAAATTGACAGTCGGCCACCCGGCATAAGTCCGGCTCCTGCCGTCCGAACGAGACCAGTGTGGGCTGCCGGTGCGGGCGGCATCTGAAGGACGAGTCCCCGCCGGCCGGAGCGGCGCTGACCTGTGTAGTGACAGTCTTAGTCTGTCTCATCCTTGGCTACGTCAGTGAGTGACGTAAGTAGCCCCGCCCCTGGTTCCCCCGGCCGCTCAGCTGCATGTGAAGGAGCGAGGGCTGCAGGAGGCGGAGCAACGGCGGCGTCATCCTGGAGGCGACGGCGACCTGTTAAGGGACTTGGGAGCCGCCCGGAGCACGGGGGAGGGGGGGACACTTCTGCCGCTTTGGTTGTCTATTTTCTCTTCTCCTCCACCCGGAAAGTTTGCTTCTAATGGGACCTGGCACTGGCAGCGAAGACACAGGATGACATGGGGGCATAGGATGACATGGGGGCACAGGGGCGGGGGTATGGCTGCGTACTCCCATAGAGAAGGACAGGCTGCTGCGTATAATCACACGCTGCACCTGTCCTTCAGCACCTGTCCTTCCCGGGAACACTTAGCCCTCATTCACACGGATCTCTACGGGCTGGCCGTTTCTCGTGTGAATGAGGGCTAAGTGTATTAATTGCTAACGATAATTGGAGGGGCTTTTAGTAGCGTGCTTCCACTTCTACTACCACAACCATTGTCTTTGTACTACTAGACTCAGTTCATAAGCTGATGGTTAAAATGTGTTATTACTACAAAAAAAAACAACTTTCCTGCGTTTCCATGGCAGCAGCACTAGAGGGCGCTCATTGTACAAATTGGACGATTGTTTCACATGTTAATACTATGTAGCATACATCTCCTTGGTCATCTGCAATCTGCATTTTCGAATGTATCCAAATTTTTGATAACTACATTTTTTTTGCATCCGAATTCTGTCCAAATGTCATTAATAATGTTGTTAAACTTTGAAAAAAAAACAAAAAACTGTGAGGTCCTCACTTCAATTCATACCAGACCCTTTAGAATCTAGATTTTATCTCAGCAGGCATTTAGTAAGGGTGATAATTAGAGGTTTTTATATTTTATTTCTATTCATTTATTTTTATTAAATATTCGGGGAAATATTGGGGGTCTAAACAGACCCCTGATATTTCCCTTTTAAAATAGACAAAGAGATTGAGAACACATAGTCCTCAATCTCTTTTTCTGTATCCCCTGTTATCAATGAACAGAAATCTTCTATACCGAGTGTTCCTGTTCATTCATAACATGAGGACAGAGTATGTTTACTATAACTACAATTATGAATGAACAGGAGGGATGTAGATCACTTCCCATTCATTCATAATTGAGGATATAGTAACCATACTCTGTCCTCCATTATGTACGAACACTCAGCAATCACTGATCACTGAGTGTTTGTACCGCTCTCCATCCTGACAGCTGTCACAGGAGGCTGAGCGAGCAGTGCGGGAATAGAAACCAGCCTCCTGTGACAGCGCTGGCTGTCTCCGCCCACACCCAGGCCCGGATTCCCCACAAGGCCACCGAGGCCAGGCCTCGGAGCGGCAGGGCACAGAGGGGCAGCAGCGGTGTGGAATCTCCTGACGCCGGGAACATAAAGTTGCCTTCTACATTTAGTCCTGCTTTGGTAAGGCAGGACTAAATGTGGTGTGGGGAAGCCGCTTGTTCGTTTACAAGTGATTGCGGCGTTGTCGCCGCGATCACGTGTAAAATGTGTGCATCCTGTCCGTCCTCCCCCCCCACACCTACCTCTC
>NW_017307197.1:512404-521606 GCF_000935625.1 Nanorana parkeri
CCCCCCCGCGGGGGGGGGGGGGGGGGTATGGCTGCGTACTCCCATAGAGAAGGACAGGCTGCTGCGTATAATCACACGCTGCACCTGTCCTTCAGCACCTGTCCTTCCCGGGAACACTTAGCCCTCATTCACACGGATCTCTACGGGCTGGCCGTTTCTCGTGTGAATGAGGGCTAAGTGTATTAATTGCTAACGATAATTGGAGGGGCTTTTAGTAGCGTGCTTCCACTTCTACTACCACAACCATTGTCTTTGTACTACTAGACTCAGTTCATAAGCTGATGGTTAAAATGTGTTATTACTACAAAAAAAAACAACTTTCCTGCGTTTCCATGGCAGCAGCACTAGAGGGCGCTCATTGTACAAATTGGACGATTGTTTCACATGTTAATACTATGTAGCATACATCTCCTTGGTCATCTGCAATCTGCATTTTCGAATGTATCCAAATTTTTGATAACTACATTTTTTTTGCATCCGAATTCTGTCCAAATGTCATTAATAATGTTGTTAAACTTTGAAAAAAAAACAAAAAACTGTGAGGTCCTCACTTCAATTCATACCAGACCCTTTAGAATCTAGATTTTATCTCAGCAGGCATTTAGTAAGGGTGATAATTAGAGGTTTTTATATTTTATTTCTATTCATTTATTTTTATTAAATATTCGGGGAAATATTGGGGGTCTAAACAGACCCCTGATATTTCCCTTTTAAAATAGACAAAGAGATTGAGAACACATAGTCCTCAATCTCTTTTTCTGTATCCCCTGTTATCAATGAACAGAAATCTTCTATACCGAGTGTTCCTGTTCATTCATAACATGAGGACAGAGTATGTTTACTATAACTACAATTATGAATGAACAGGAGGGATGTAGATCACTTCCCATTCATTCATAATTGAGGATATAGTAACCATACTCTGTCCTCCATTATGTACGAACACTCAGCAATCACTGATCACTGAGTGTTTGTACCGCTCTCCATCCTGACAGCTGTCACAGGAGGCTGAGCGAGCAGTGCGGGAATAGAAACCAGCCTCCTGTGACAGCGCTGGCTGTCTCCGCCCACACCCAGGCCCGGATTCCCCACAAGGCCACCGAGGCCAGGCCTCGGAGCGGCAGGGCACAGAGGGGCAGCAGCGGTGTGGAATCTCCTGACGCCGGGAACATAAAGTTGCCTTCTACATTTAGTCCTGCTTTGGTAAGGCAGGACTAAATGTGGTGTGGGGAAGCCGCTTGTTCGTTTACAAGTGATTGCGGCGTTGTCGCCGCGATCACGTGTAAAATGTGTGCATCCTGTCCGTCCTCCCCTCCCCCCCCCACCTCTCTGCTAAAAACTAACCCTGCCGCTCCGTGTATATAGTGAGAGGGGAGAGCTGTGCTCTTCCTTTCTCAGCTGTCACAGGAGTTCCAGCACAGTGCTGTGCTAGAACTCCTGTATTGGAGGTGACATGGTCAATAAAGAGAACCTGTCACCTCCAAAGGCTATCACACAGGGGCTTGTTAGCTAGCTCCTGTGTGATAGCAATAAAGTTAAGTGAAAAAATAAATAAATATAACAATTAAAAAAATTATAAGAAATAATAATTAAATAAAATAAAAAGGTTATTAAAAAGTAAAAAATAACAAGAAAAAAATTATTTAAAAATAAGAAAACAATCATAAAAAATAAATAAAAAATATATGATAAAAAAGAAAAAAAAGTAAACCATAAGCTAAAAATGTAAAAAAAAGTTACAAAAAATTAAAAAGTGATAAAAAAGTAAAATAAAAAACGCAACAATAAAAAAAATAAAACTAACCCTGCCGCCCCTGCCATCTGGTTGCCATTCTCCGTTGATGGGGGGGCGCATTGCAGGACCTGTCCTTGGGGCAGCAGGGAGAGTAAATCCGGCCCTGCCCACACCGCCGCTCTGTCGATCTGTGACAGGAGGCTGAGTGGTGTGGGAGGAGAGACGCCGGCCACTCACAGCCACTCTCCTCCCGCAGCGCTCAGCCGTCTGTGACAGTTTCCTCGCCGCTGGGACACAGAGCAGTGCCCAGCGGGGAGAGAAAGCACGGATGCACCGCTATATCGGCCAGAAAATTGCACTTTCGGCATTTTGCCAAAAGTGCAATTTTCGGCCGATATGTTTCAGCGGCCGATATATCGGTGCATCCCTAGTGATAAAAACATCTGGCTGTCATACAGGAAGTCATTAAATGGTTAATCCACAAATCTATACAATTTAGAACATAGAGAACAGCAAGCAAATAAATAAAATGAAGGTCACATGGAAAGCTGAATGTTTCAGCGATGACTCACATTGTGTACCGTTTCCCCTATGTGTGCCTTTTGAGGTTCTCGGTTTGCATGTGACATGCTGCCCAATTAATGACTCAATTAAATGAAGTGCTGGGCCTGGCACCAGTGACTCTTATCCGGATTTAAGGCAGACGCAGCAGAGGTGAATCTTTAATCTGTGAAAGGCACAGCATGGGGTCTCCATCCTCTCAGACTGACAGAGAGGTTTTTCTTTTGTTCTTGGATGAAACACAAAACAGCGATTCTGACACCAACCATCAACAGGTTTAATAGGAACAGTTACAGTACATCAGGGGTAGGCAACCTCGGCACTCCAGCTGTGATGAAACTTCAATTCCCATCATCCACCTCACTCTGAGAGTGTTGCTGTCAGTCTTGCAATGCCTCGTGGGACTTGTAGTTTCACAACAGCCGGAGTGCTGAGGTTGCCCACCCCTGTAGTACATCTTATAGTTGCGCATTTATGGGACCTAGAGCTGCCCGTGCACAAGTAGAATTTTGTTCAAAATTGTTTACTGAACATTCTTTCAATTCAATAATTCTCCCTGATGCAGCCCATCCCCAGGACCCCCCGCCCCATACCTCTCCTCCACACCTATCCCCCCAACTCCTGTACCTCTGCTGCATCCTATGCCCCTCCTCTGTACCTAGCCCCCCATCTCCTATATCCCTCCTCCACACCTATCCCCCAACTCCTATACCCCTCCACTACACCTATCCCCTTAACTCCTGTACCCCTCCTCCACACCTAACCCCCCAACATGTATGTGTATATTGTGCTTTAGGCGTGGAAGAGATCACAGGTCAATGTCTGCTAATGATACATGGCCATGACGCATTTAGTAACCAATCAGTTTCCGTATGTGTTTTCAAATCTGGGCTGCAAAATAGACAGCAGGTGGTTCAGTGGTTGCTAGGGGAAACAAACAACTGTTACCATTACCATGTTTTATGTGAGAAGCCAATAAAGTGTACGCGATTCAAAGGACTCCATATGAATTATAGAGCAGAACAGAGCTTTACTAAGGGAAGAAGTTGAAGTCATTCCATGCAACCCTGCCTCCTTGTCCCTCCCCCTTATGTTATTATATAAATGTAATTTATTTAAAATGTAATTTCTTCTAAATCTACACACTTTCTCATTGATAGATTCATCGTGGCAGAAACGCCTTGTGGCCTGGAGTTCCTTCACAGCCGCGGCATACTCCATCGGTAATTATTTTGTATAATAGTTTGACAGACCAAGTACACCGCAATAAAATGTCTGCTGCCGTGAGACGGGGAGAGGCACCTATAGGCATGGGTACCTATTGTCTTCCCAATTTTCCACCACCGGATATAGGAAGCCAGTGGAAAACATAATTGAAATATCAGCTGTCGGTAAAGTGATACTTTAAATCTGCTCCAGTTGACAAATGTCAGGGGATGAAACTCACATTCTTTCTCTTTGCAGGGACATCAAAGTGGACAACATCCTGATGGATGGCAGCGGACATGTTTGCATTGCTGACTACGGTCTGGCAATAGCGAACTTGTACGATGACGAGTTTGCCACAGGCTACGCTGGAACCATCGGGTACATGGCCCCAGAGGTATGTCACGTTCTCCCTACCTATAACAAGACCTCATCTGGTCAGTATATCACAATTCATTTACTAGCCTCCTGATACCTGTAAAATTAACATATTGGATATATACACATGAAACTGATTAGCGCTTATTATTGAATGTTAAACAGTTCAAAGCTTTGCTACTCTTCCTAGTTTCATATTTCAAATGTCAATGGGGGCAGCCATCACATGTGCAGGTTCTCTGCTTCCTGTTTAGCTGTTCAGCACATTGGTTGTGCTTTATTCTTCCTCTTGCTCAATGGGAGCGCTCACAGTTCCAACAAGCCAACACAGTGCCATGCATCTTTATGTAGGCTTTCTAGAGGCTTCCTTGACTTAGTCTGGTTGAATTACATTTCTATACTGACCAATGTACTAACCGGTGTCTCTTTACTAAACTGGCAGGTCATTAACAACGACTTCTACCAGTTTGAACCTGACTGGTTCTCACCGGGGGTCATGACTTATATGATGTCCACTGAACGTTGGCCATTTAGGTCCAGGACCTATGACGACTCCGAGTACAGGAGAGAAGTAAACTTCAGCCATCCAGTTTACCCTCCTGACATGGATCCGGACATTGAGGACTTCAGTAAAGGAGTAAGTAGAATAACACTTTGAACAGCCACAGGAAAGGCTTCCGGGCCCACTGCTGCTGCTGCTGCTTTAGGGGTATAATGTAGGGTTGCTACCAAGTCTGGTTGTCAGTTGGATTGTTGGGTACACTGGCTTCTGTGTTCCATGGTGAAGTTCCAGTTACTCAACAAGGGTAACAGTTTATCATGGTATTGAGGGGGTCAGAAGATGCCACGTGGGGTAAATCACTGTTGTGCACATTGTATTATGTCATTAAAGCAGAACACTGACTTGTTTATATTTGTTTGCTTTGGCCATAGAGGGGAGGGTTAGATCATCTGCCATCATTTTAGTGTGATCTGTGTTAACCGTCTCTTTTTTTCTCTTTCATAGCTGCAAATGTCCGGAAGAGAGACTTGGAATAAGGAAAGATGTCCGATCCCATCCATTCCTGGATTCCATCGACTGGGAGGAGCTGGAGGAAGGGAGAACACCGCCCCATTTGCCAGAGGACACAGTAAGTACATGCACCCTAATGGGATGAGTATATATAAAAAAATGAAGGCTGTTCAAACCCCTTATTTTCTATATACACTGAGTGGCCAGATTATTATGACCACCGCATCAGTACCTCGTTGGGCCACGAGATGACTCCACGAGATGACTTAGTTGGGCCGCCTCGTGACTCCACAAGATGTTGAAAGGTGATGCGAGGAATCTGACACTGTTGCCCTTCTGTTGTCTTGTACCAGTCTTGCCACTCTCCGTTCTGCCCTAACATTGACTAGTCGCTCACGGCCACAATTCGCACATTCAGACCCAGATTTTCGGCTGACAGTCCAGTCTTTAAACACTTTAACAACAGCTGCTCTTGAACATATAACGAATTCTGCTGTTTTGCTGATACTCGCGCCATGGCTCCGAGCGCCAACAATCATCCCACGTTCAAAGGCTGTTAAATCGCGTTGTTTACCCGTATCTTCAGAAACAAATCACTTCTACTGTCGTGGTAAACAACCTGCTTCGCTATTTATAATGGTCTGGCCCTCTAGCAACTTCAGCGCAGAATTATAGCTAATTATAGCTAATTTGCCTACAAACGGCAGGTTGTCATAATAATCTGGCCACTCAGTGTATATGACAGACTGGAGCATTGCTATGTCCATACAGATAATGTAGGTGACACAGACATGCCCTAGCCTACAGGAATACCTTGTACACTAATTAGTTCATTGTTCCATTTTCAATGAGGGGAGGATAGAAGAATGTAACTTTCTGTGCACCAGACACAATGGTGCACAGTTGGGAGTGAGATGATACAATGGTACATGATACAATCTCTGCAATCCCTATGAGATGTCATGTCGCCCATTGCCATGTGGTGCAAGGGATGGGCACAGGTACTTAGTTTGCTTCTAGATTTGTATCCTATTTGCTCTCACACTGTATGGAAAGCAGGAAGAAGAAGTCCTAGGTTTTAATCAGAGAGTTGCTCATTATTAAACAATATCTAGAGATCTATAAATACTGAATCTGACATATTTGTGTTTTCTTCTTACAGCCCATGGATGTGGAAATCAGAACGCATCTTTCCCCATCCGCCCTACATCAGCATCCCAAGTCATCTCGCCTTCCAGACAAGGAGGTGTACATACCCGCGTTCTCATATGTCAGCAGCGCGTGGGCGCACATGTGAACCTGCATAGGTCACCAGCATCGTCCTCATAAGATCAGATGATTGAGATGAAGAAAACACCTCTTATATCGCAGCAGTCTCTTCACACCATAGTTGATCCAGGGAGTAATCCGATCGCCTTCGGGGGCCAGGAAGGAATTTTTTCCCTTGTTGGAGCAAATGGCACCATGGTTCATAAGGGTTTTCGCCTTCCCCTGGATCAACTCTGGTTTTTAGAAAGTCCCACCAAAAATAAATATGCCAAAACACACAAATTATTTATAGAGTGTTTTATGTTAAGGTATTTCAATGACATATTTGCAGCTTTGCTGGTCTTTGCTGGTATTCCCGAGTGTGGCTTGGGGTTAATTTTCATTACCAAAAGCGGTAACCCCGAGCCACACTCGGGATTACACAGCGCGTTACTTACATGTCCACGATCACCGCTGTTTCCTCCGGCCGAGGCCGTCATCCGTCTCCCAGGTTCTGTCCCTTGCGAGCGTCCGCGTTGCAAGGGGGCGGAACCGGCGGGAAATTTAAAAGTAAAAAAGCGTAGAACAAAAACGAAACAAAATAGAAACAAAAAAGGGGGGAAAAAAAAGAAAATAATCAGACCACCAGGGAGGTTAAACTATATTAAGATGTATGTAAAGGTAAAATGTTTTTTCTTAGTTTGAGATGGAGTGGGGGAGGGTTAGAGTCTCTATTTGTGCCCCCATTGGGAAGATTTACCCCTTTTTTCCATTGACAATCGTCACAAGACAAGAAATTTTTGAGTCGCCACCATAACAAAAAGTGAGGGGAAATCATCCAATGGGGTAAAATGTTCCGGAGAAACTGTCTAAGATGGGAATTCCACTTTGGGGAGATTTTCTCTCATTTCCATTAATGTATCCTGGACAGAAAGTGAGGGGAAATCTCCCCGTGCAGCACAACAGTGACATCCCCAAATCTTACTCAAAGAGGCGAGCAGTCAGAGGCAGCAGTGCCTCAGACCTCATACTGCACATACAGCAGGGACGTGCGGTCAGGGGAGGCAGAGACTCACCTAGTTTTATGAAGAATAAAGGTGTCAGCTTCAGGTCTAAAGCTAACTGCTTTATCTCCACTCAGATCGGCTTGTTATCGGTTACACAGCATGGAAAGCCTCCGCGCTGTGTAACCTGTCATGGACAGAGAGCTGCTTGTTAATTACAGGCAGCACTGCATCCGACTTTTGACAGGTAGTTAGGTTACACAGCAGCGGGCTTCTCCACTGCATGTGTAACCTAACTAGTGAGGCAAGAGCTGTCACAGCCTCTACTATGTGTTAGACACGTGAGCTCTGTGGAATGCTTGGACCAATGACAAAGCACCATTGGTCCAAGCTGTCCAATCAAAAAAAAAAAACCCCCACTGAGGCCATTGATCTCAATGCCTCACCAGTGAGGAGCAAGTGAGGGACAGGGAGGCTCTTCCCTTCTTCCTCCCCACACACCTTGGTTACCTAGTGGGGGTGGGGCTTCTGCCGGTAGGGGGAGGAGCTTTGGTGGGACGGGGCGGAGCTTCAGCAAGCTGGGGGATGCCTCACCCAGCCCAGAAGGCACGGCACGGCATACAGAGTTATTACGCTACAGGAATGCCTAGGCACACTCTTATACCAGGGGAATTCAAGGCAAAAGTTAAAATGTTCAGGGTACTGTGAAGGCACAATATAACATTTCTAGATGTTCACTATAACTTCACTTTTTGACTAACTATAGAAGCTAAAATGCTCTGGTTATTAGACATGTGCAGCCGCAAAAAAATTGTTTCGTTTTGGGTTTCGTATTTCCGAAATCGGGTCCTGTATGTGTTTCGTTTTGGGTTTCGGATCTAGATCTGATTCGTAATTCGGATCGGATTCGCAGACATCCCAACTCTCCCCGACGCTCTGGGAGTCTCCCGCTATTAGATAGCGCCTCACGGCCGCCCGAGAGATAAACACTTCCTCCCGGAAAGGTTAACTCTGCTCGATCGAGCAGATAAACCTTTCCCTGTGATCGTTTTTTTTTTTTTTTACATCGGAAGCCGCGGCCCGCCGTCAGTCAGAAAAGAAAAAAAAGGCATAAGAATGCATAGCTAGATTCCTATTGGCTATTGCACTTTGCAATAGCCAATAGCAAACTAGGTAATGCACACGCCCACTGCTGCTGTCAATCAGCAGAGGGGGACCTGAATTTTTCTATTAGGTCCTCTTCTGGTGATGGAAAGCAGCAGAGGACGGGTGCATTAGCTAGTTCAAGGCGATAATGTGGGTCCAATTATATTTAAATGCAAGGTTTTCTGCTTGGATGCCCTGCAGTGAGTAGAGTTCTGCCACGAACCTCCCCCCGGCTGCCACGGCTCTGCTCCTGCCGCTCTGCATCTAATCCCGGAATCTCCCTGATGAGGCCCATACCCGGGACTCCCCATCTCCCCAGTGCAATCTGTGTGTGTCAGAGCAGCGGCGGAGGGGTAGTGCATGGCGCTGATTGCGGAGGTGTGGCGGGTGGTCCTCTGCGGAGACCTGGAGAAAATGATACAACTGGACTGTATATAATACTCAGTTGAACATTACCCTCTACTGCGTACCAGCGGCGGAGGGGGAGGGATGGTGCTTGGTGCAGATGGCGGAGGTGCGACGGATATCAGTGGCCCTGCCGGAGAAGGGCAACGGGAAGCAGCTGTATGGACACACCTACAGTACTGCCCGGTGCTGGGGAAAGCCATGATCGGCCCCACAATGGAGGCCATGGAGAAGTGCGGAGGGGCCGCCGCCTGTCATCCGTTTCATCCTCTACCCCGGCCCGTTCCTCCTCTGCCCCGGCCCGTTCCTCCTCAGCCATGCCCTGTTCCTCCTCAGCCATGCCCTGTTCCTCCTCAGCCATGCCCTGTTCCTCCTCAGCCCTGCCCCATTCCTCCTCAGACCTGCCCCGTTCCTCCTCAGCCATGCCCTGTTCCTCCTCAGCCCAGCCCTGTTCCTCCTCAGCCCAGCCCTGTTCCTCCTCAGCCCAGCCCTGTTCCTCCTCAGCCC
>NW_017307197.1:521985-523447 GCF_000935625.1 Nanorana parkeri
TCTCCCGGAAAGGTTTACTCTGCTCTATCAGAGTAAACCTTTCCCTGCAAAATGTTTTTTTTTTTTCTGACATCGGAAGCCGCGGCCCGCCGTCAGTCAGAAAAGAAAAAAAAGGCATAAGAATGCATAGCTAGATTCCTATTGGCTATTGCACTTTGCAATAGCCAATAGCAAACTAGGTAATGCACACGCCCACTGCTGCTGTCAATCAGCAGAGGGGGACCTGAATTTTTCTATTAGGTCCTCTTCTGGTGATGGAAAGCAGCAGAGGACGGGTGCATTAGCTAGTTCAAGGCGATAATGTGGGTCCAATTATATTTAAATGCAAGGTTTTCTGCTTGGATGCCCTGCAGTGAGTAGAGTTCTGCCACGAACCTCCCCCCGGCTGCCACGGCTCTGCTCCTGCCGCTCTGCATCTAATCCCGGAATCTCCCTGATGAGGCCCATACCCGGGACTCCCCATCTCCCCAGTGCAATCTGTGTGTGTCAGAGCAGCGGCGGAGGGGTAGTGCATGGCGCTGATTGCGGAGGTGTGGCGGGTGGTCCTCTGCGGAGACCTGGAGAAAATGATACAACTGGACTGTATATAATACTCAGTTGAACATTACCCTCTACTGCGTACCAGCGGCGGAGGGGGAGGGATGGTGCTTGGTGCAGATGGCGGAGGTGCGACGGATATCAGTGGCCCTGCCGGAGAAGGGCAACGGGAAGCAGCTGTATGGACACACCTACAGTACTGCCCGGTGCTGGGGAAAGCCATGATCGGCCCCACAATGGAGGCCATGGAGAAGTGCGGAGGGGCCGCCGCCTGTCATCCGTTTCATCCTCTACCCCGGCCCGTTCCTCCTCTGCCCCGGCCCGTTCCTCCTCAGCCATGCCCTGTTCCTCCTCAGCCATGCCCTGTTCCTCCTCAGCCATGCCCTGTTCCTCCTCAGCCCTGCCCCATTCCTCCTCAGACCTGCCCCGTTCCTCCTCAGCCATGCCCTGTTCCTCCTCAGCCCAGCCCTGTTCCTCCTCAGCCCAGCCCTGTTCCTCCTCAGCCCTGCCCTCTTCCTCCTCAGCATCTAGAGGCTGGAAGCCATACTTAACCGGCTATTGGATATTTTAAAATGCGAAAGCCAATAGTAGGCTGGCTATTGCACCCGTCCACTGCCTGCTGTCAATCAGCAGAGGAGGACCTGATGGAGAACTTTTTAAATATCCAATAGTAGGCTGGGTATGGCTCCCGGCAATAAAGTTAAAAAAAAGTTAAACAAATTAAAAAGACAATTTTTTTAAAAAAAGTGAAATAAATAAAAATGTAAAATGCAAAAAAATAAATAAAGTTAAATAAATTAAAAATAGAAAACACATTTTTTTGGTGTGTTATTTGAAATAAAAGGCTGATTATTTTATTATATTGGCTTAGAGTTTTACAATTCACATTATTTTAAATCCATGAAACTAATTAAAATGTCTAATA
>NW_017307197.1:525060-528369 GCF_000935625.1 Nanorana parkeri
ATATACATATATATATAAAAGGTGGGAAAAGTCATTTTCAGTTTCAGCCTGACAAATTTTGCTGCACACCTCATGAATTGCGGTGCCATTCATTTCAATGGATCCCAAATGCACCTCCCGTCCGCAGTGTGATCGCACGCACTAGAAATGCATGGTACTGCAATGCCCTGCAGTAACGTGCAATGCAAAAAATGTGCATGCCGTTTTATTCTGGGCACCGGCAGAGAGAGGAGGGGGTGTTCACCCGGCGGGATAAGCTATGCCCGTTCCCTCCTCTCTCCTGCAACTGTTGGGCTCTTGGTCCATGACCATAGTTCTGAAGCTGCAACACAGATCTTCTGCCTTAATATGCTGGGCCCTAAAATTCTGCAGTTACCAATCTTCTACCTTGGCTGCTGGGGCTCTGTAGCTTGCCCCGCTCTAGAGACCCTGCACGGAGCTTATAGGCTGCACATCCCCGGACTCACCACCAAGGAGTTGCCGATGAACACAATGACCATCTGGATCTCAGCACTGGGGTCCTGGAGAAGCTCCTCTGCTGCCTGAAGTCAGAGATTTGGGTGCCAGTTTCCCTGGGAGGGTCGGTGCATGAACTGCCAGTGCATCCAGGATGAAAGTCACACACACCAATACATTGCACAGCATGTTGATAAGGAAGAGGAAGGGGCTGCAGCCGGCATATATGTAGGAGTAGGCGGCGTAGGTGGACATGTTGGTAAACCAGTCAAAGAAGCACCAGGTCCAGGAGTACTGGCAGTCATTTATGAATAATTTATAATATAATTCATTTTTTCTCTCTTAACTAACTGGTTTGGGGGGCAGCATTTTTTTGGCGCCCCCTGGAAAATGCCGCCCTAGGCAAATGCCTAGTTTGCCTTGCAGTAGATACACCCCTGGTCACCCCTCCAATGGTGTCAACTTGATGGTGCGGGCCGCACCACTTTGTGACACCACTGGGATGCAGTGCAAATCTGCACCAGTTTTGATAAATGTAAAAAAAAAAATACGGCCAACTAATCGATTATGAAGGCTTGTGGCCCTAGTGTATAGATTACAAATCATTGCTGTAAAAAAAAAACAACCCCATACATACTGATACAAGGGAAATGTTTTTTGATACTGTTGCAGGATTAAAGTCACGCGCATTTAGGAAAGTTGCCTATATGACAGTGATAACAATAGGCTGCAGTTAGCGGAGCGTCCAGTAGGGGTCACCGGCGCACCTCTCGGCCAAGGCAATTGTTCGGGGAGGAGGAGAGGCAGCTCGGAGAGGCAGAGCGAGGGATGCGGGCAGGGTAACACAATACACCCCGAAGAGGAGGAGGAGTGCTGCTCTCATCGCCGCACCGCAGCCAGCATGGAGGCTTAGTGCCTGGCCCTGATGCCGCATCGTGCACACCACCCCTCCCGGGTGCAGGCTGGCCTCGCTCGCATGTTCTTGCTCCCCCCGGGATCCTCGCAGACACGCCACGGCGCAGCGGAGAGGACATGATCAGCTCTGCGGCGGCGCTTCTCCTCTGTGTGCTGGGCTGTAACGTATGGAGAGCGCTCAGCAAGAGCCTGCCGGAGCACAATGCAGCAGCTCAAGGTCGGTGGGGGCTCGGTGGTGGGGGGACACCTTACTTCCCATAGGTGGGGGTCACGCCACTTCCCATAGGTGGGGGACACCCCACTTTTCATGCACAATGGCTGGATCAGCGGGATACAGCGCACACGGTGTATCTAGACTCTGACAGGATGCGCTATCAACGCAGCGGGACGCTCTAGTTCTACCTTTGCAATAGCCACATTCTCCATTCCTGGCTTGATGGGCTCCCTAGTTCTGCAGCTACAATAACCATTCTCTCCTGCCCTGCCATGCTGTGCTAGTCTCTAGTTCTGAAGCTGCAACACAGATCTTCTGCCTTAATATGCTGGGCCCTAAAATTCTGCAGTTACCAATCTTCTACCTTGGCTGCTGGGGCTCTGTAGCTTGCCCCGCTCTAGAGACCCTGCACGGAGCTTATAGGCTGCACATCCCCGGACTCACCACCAAGGAGTTGCCGATGAACACAATGACCATCTGGATCTCAGCACTGGGGTCCTGGAGAAGCTCCTCTGCTGCCTGAAGTCAGAGATTTGGGTGCCAGTTTCCCTGGGAGGGTCGGTGCATGAACTGCCAGTGCATCCAGGATGAAAGTCACACACACCAATACATTGCACAGCATGTTGATAAGGAAGAGGAAGGGGCTGCAGCCGGCATATATGTAGGAGTAGGCGGCGTAGGTGGACATGTTGGTAAACCAGTCAAAGAAGCACCAGGTCCAGGAGTACTGGCAGTCATTTATGAATAATTTATAATATAATTCATTTTTTCTCTCTTAACTAACTGGTTTGGGGGGCAGCATTTTTTTGGCGCCCCCTGGAAAATGCCGCCCTAGGCAAATGCCTAGTTTGCCTTGCAGTAGATACACCCCTGGTCACCCCTCCAATGGTGTCAACTTGATGGTGCGGGCCGCACCACTTTGTGACACCACTGGGATGCAGTGCAAATCTGCACCAGTTTTGATAAATGTAAAAAAAAAAATACGGCCAACTAATCGATTATGAAGGCTTGTGGCCCTAGTGTATAGATTACAAATCATTGCTGTAAAAAAAAAACAACCCCATACATACTGATACAAGGGAAATGTTTTTTGATACTGTTGCAGGATTAAAGTCACGCGCATTTAGGAAAGTTGCCTATATGACAGTGATAACAATAGGCTGCAGTTAGCGGAGCGTCCAGTAGGGGTCACCGGCGCACCTCTCGGCCAAGGCAATTGTTCGGGGAGGAGGAGAGGCAGCTCGGAGAGGCAGAGCGAGGGATGCGGGCAGGGTAACACAATACACCCCGAAGAGGAGGAGGAGTGCTGCTCTCATCGCCGCACCGCAGCCAGCATGGAGGCTTAGTGCCTGGCCCTGATGCCGCATCGTGCACACCACCCCTCCCGGGTGCAGGCTGGCCTCGCTCGCATGTTCTTGCTCCCCCCGGGATCCTCGCAGACACGCCACGGCGCAGCGGAGAGGACATGATCAGCTCTGCGGCGGCGCTTCTCCTCTGTGTGCTGGGCTGTAACGTATGGAGAGCGCTCAGCAAGAGCCTGCCGGAGCACAATGCAGCAGCTCAAGGTCGGTGGGGGCTCGGTGGTGGGGGGACACCTTACTTCCCATAGGTGGGGGTCACGCCACTTCCCATAGGTGGGGGACACCCCACTTTTCATGCACAATGGCTGGATCACACCCCCCCTTTATGTGTAGGGGGGGGGGGGGGGGGGGGGGGTGTTGTAG
>NW_017307197.1:528617-531382 GCF_000935625.1 Nanorana parkeri
TAATAATTTTTTTTAAGCGATTTCTCGCCGATAACATTTCTAGTTCTCTTCTATGGAATCGCTAACTGGCTAATTTTTTATTTATGGCTCAGCGATTTGAGTTCAAGATCGCTGGCGACAATCGTTTCGCATTGACCTCTATGGGCATAGTTACAGATCGCTGAAGAAGAGCGTTTTGTAGCGGACCCAACGCGGTCGCAGCGACAGATCGCCAGCGGCTCTAGAGATTAAACCGCTGGAATTAGCGATTTGTAGCGATTGATCTCTACTATAGAATCGCACCGCCTGACTTCAGTCTTAGAAGATGCTCGGCGGTCATCGGGTGCACCGGCACGGCCCAGCCATTGGATTTTCTTTTTATATATAAAGATGCACAGGTCACCCGGGCGTGCGTGTTTATACAGAATGTTGGGTTTATTTTAGGGGGAATCGGTGGCATATGACCAAAAGGAAGCCTGGTGGATCGAATGGCAGATCGGTTTGGCCAGATTGGGTGACGATGTTCTCGTGTCTGTGGGCGCAGTTCTTCTGCTCTGTTTACGTTGCAGTCTGATTGGTGACAACCAGATGGGTCAATCCTGAAAATTGCTCCCAGGTTGTAAGTTGGTGCATTTGGAGTTAAGACCGGTTCTCCTTTTTGGTCAAAAGGAAGAATGGAATGGTTGTGTCAATATTGGAAGATCTCGGTTGATGTTATTCCAGGAGTTGTTGGATCGGTCTTCTATAGACGAGTCAATTTTTACTAGCAATGCTCCAATCAGTTAGATATAAAATCTATCATTTCTATAAGATATGTATTCAATATAAGATAGAAAATGTATGTGTTTAGCTTTACCGTTTTTGCTAGTCATGTGATCGTCCGAGCATTGCTGGAGTTATTTGGATTGTACAATGTATCACTTGCTTGTGTATGACAAGGCCCTTCATATAAGATCGAAATTGTTCACAGTGTCAACTTGTGGTCCCATTGATGGTATGCTGAACAAGCCAATGTCGCAGCATTTCCAGCGTCCTATGAAATTGTAGCCAATACTATCGCTATACACGGTACAATTTAACTTTCAATTCACCAAACCTGCGCAATATGAGCACCAACCTAATCTATCCAATCAGACAGGTCCTTGCACTACAATGTTGTTGGTAGATCTAAAGGAGATTGTGACACGTGTAGTTACACACCGGCAGTCTGGTAGCGCGGCGATTTTAATCTGTGCAACTTTCACGTCCGCTGCAAGATCCCCAGCGACAGTCGCTGTTGCTGATCTGTCGCAGAGAAGACTCAGGATAGGTTCACACCTAGGTGAAACCATACCGTGCGGCAATCGTGCACGATCCTGTGCGGAGTGCCGCGCGGTCAGGAGTCGCCAAAGTGTGAACCGATCACGCTGTGGGTGCCACTATTTTCTAATGGTTGCGCCGGGTGGATCGCGCCGTTTCCCGCAGCGAATTCCGCCTGTGCTTCCGAACACTAAAACAGCCGTGCGTCGTGTATCGCAAAAAGGAACTTGTACCTTTTTTCTGTGATTGTCGCGCGGATGGCACCCCATTGCAATCATTGGGGCCGCGCGGCAATCGCTGCCTGCATTGTGCAGGACCGCACGACACCTGGGACGCGCGTCACGTGTGTAGCGCAGGTGTGAACCTAGCCTAAAGCTGGCAATACACTGCTCTATTTTTCTTGTTCAGCTCGCGGGCTAAACGGAAAAAAAAAAAAATAGAGCCGGTTCCTCCATCAATACTGCAAGTGTGTTGATCGAGGAATCCCGCTGTCTGCCGCCAGCCGCTGTCAGAATACCCAAACAGAGCCGGCAGCTCATTGGCTGCCGACTCTGATCATGAGAAGATTTTCCGCCTGGCTTCTTCGATCAGCTGATGAAGGTTGCCGACAGCGAATTTCTGCTGCTTCCTCGATAACCGGTGTATGCTCACACCTTACGTGTTGTGCGAACGCACGCTAAAGCGCGTGGTTTGATGCGCATTCAGGCAACATGTTCAAAATGTGCCTCACGTTACATTACTTGGTAATGGCACCCCAAACGTGGCCGGTAAAATGTACGTTTTCGGACGCTCGACAAAAGCAGGGGAAAACATTTGCAGCTGAAAATTCTGCATGCGCTGCTTTGTCGTGTGTGCGGCAAAGAATGCGCTGGCGCTTCTTTCTGCATTACGTAGTGTGAACGGGGGCTAAGTCGCTAGCTACACATTGCTGTTAATCGCTGGCAATATTGATTTTGTATCGGTGATCAATTGTTGCCCCAAAATCGCCTGTCTGGCATGGCTCTCACGCTGGCGATCGTGAAGCAGCAATTAATGGGCGCTACGAATCGTTAATGGTAGTTATTTAATTGCTATAGCCGCGGGCGATTTGTCGCCAAGATGCGATTCGCCGCTAAGTAGCGATTTGTTGTTGCTACGGGTTAAACTGGTGCAACATCATTGCTGCTATAGGTGGCTCTCTGAATTGTAACCATAGAGTGATATAAGCGATCTTGTCACTTCAAATCGCTGCGATGTTGGCGATTCCTTGGTGAGAATAAAAAAAAAATAATGTCTTGCTTTGAATAAATCTCCTGCGTGCGAGACCCCAGCAGCGCCGCCGCCGCTCTGGATCCATCTGCTGCATCTGAAATGGTTATTTTGTCTGTATTTCGGGAGGAAAGGCCGCTGGCTCATACGTTCTGTTTCCTTCTATTGTCCTTGTGTCATTTGCTCAGGAAACTTTGGCGCTTTCCATTCTGTGTGTGCGCTCTGCTCAGATGCAAACA
>NW_017307197.1:531407-561962 GCF_000935625.1 Nanorana parkeri
GTTCAAAGGAAATGACCCCGCTTTATGAATCTGCAAGTTCACAGCACTGGGTCAGGTACACGGCCATAGATTGAGTGCAGCAGAAAGCTTTTTGTTTTTAGGCCCCGCTCACACCTAGCGATGTGTATGTGCGCGTCCGTGTGCACATTTGATGCCGTTGTCAAACATCCACCCATTCAATCAATGGGCTACCACACGCGCAACAATCACAAAAAAGTAGCTCATTTTTAGCTGCGAGCGTTCTGTGTTTTTCACCCCCCGCAATTGTCACACGTCCACCTGCAGGAAAAAATGCATGCTTTACCAGCTGCGCTTGGGGTGCTATTAACAGGTAATGTTGCCGCAAACATGTTGCATGTTTTGATCACGTTGCTTGAACGGGGACATAGGCCCATTCACACTTGTGTGTTTGTGCGCATGTCGCTTGCGCCTCAGCCCAGTCATTTTCAATGGGTTGCCCCACGTGCGGCAAACTTGGCAATGAGTCTCATGCAGCCGTTTGAGATGCGAGCTTCATGCCTTTGTTGCACAGGGAAAGACGTTCATTTTATCGGCCATGTTTGAGGTGCCTTTATCAAGTAAAGGCACTGCAATCACGTAATGCGTTTTTACTGCATTGCGTGGACGCGTGCCAATGTACACACTTTGGGGTGTTCACACACAGCAGGTGTGACTGGGTACTTGCGGCTCATTCACACAGGCGCATGGGCATACGGCATAGAGTACTACCTGGGAGCCCCAGCGTATGAACACAATATGCTAAACACATGCATACCCGAGTAAATGAAAGTACCCTGCATGCGTGTTAGTTCCTGAACGCCAAACATCTGAGTTCAAGAACATACATGCGTTTATAATCGTATACATGCGTATTGTGGCAGTACAGTGCCATGGACCCAAAAATGCAGCGGCTGGGGATCCTGGGCGCTGTAGATACAGGTGTATTTTACATCGTATACCCATGCGTCTGTGTAAATAAGCCCTTAGGTCATGGACTATCTGGAATGAATGCATTGTTTCGATTCACGCCTGTCTCTAAAATACCAATACATTTCTCTGTTCACATTGTGCGTCTACATTTTCATGCATTTGTTTAGTGTGTGTTTTTTGTTGCGTGTTCTCATGCATCGGCCTTTTTTGTTTTGCCCAGTTAAGGTGAAATAAAATATTGGTTGCTAGAGGGTGGGTTGTCATGAGCTAAAATGCATGTGAGCCCACATTCACGCCTGGGCGTTTTGTTGCATGTTTGTAGAAAAGCGACAACTTGTCATAAAGAATCCCATTATTTTCAAAGGTTTCTGTTTACACCTGAGCGCTGTCGTCTGTCGCTTGTAGCCTGAAGATCTTGAGCTTCTTTTTGGGCAGTATTGTTTGTTTTTGGCTCCATTGATGGAGCACCTGAGAAACGCACCATTTTGGGCCTAAGGCCTCATTCACATGAGAAAAAGTCAGCACATACAGCTCCGTGCTGCCGTATCCGACAGCTCCCGGAAAGGACAGGTGCTGCGTGTGATTTAGTACGCTTCCCCTGTACTCTGCCCCTGTCCGTACGCCGCCCTACGCTCACCCGCCCTGTGCGTTCATGCGGGCGTCTGTACTCGTACGCTGACAGCATGGATCCTGCCTGCATCGGAGCCGGGACACCCGCACGTGTACGGACCTGCACTTGGGGTGAGCCTAGGGCGGTGTACGGCTGTGTACTCCCATAGAGAAGGACAGGGGCTGCGTACTAGTCACACGCAGCACCTGTCCTTCCCGGGAGTTGCCCAATACGGCCGTGCACGGGGCTGTACGTGCCGCTGATTCCAGTGTGAATGAGGCCTAACAAATGTCTCTTCTTAGTAACTGGCTCAGGTGTGAATGGGGCCTACGTGCATTTTTCATGCACTCCCATTGAAGTCTATGAAGCTAGAAATGCTCTACGTAGCAATGAAAGAAGTGGCCACGCGTAGGTGTGAATGGGCTCTGTAAAAATTTAGATTTCATGGGACTCGGCTGAAGATAACTCGCACTTTCTCATCCAGACTTGTGACAAATTAGCACTCCAAAAGTCCAATGCAGCACTGGAAGCCTGTCTTCAGGATCCGCGGGTCTGGCGCATGTCCCACTCTCTCCTCGTGTGTTGACATGGCTTTATGACCTCGCCGTATAGAATGTTTTGAAACCTTTACCATTCCATTAGACTTTTTCTTTTTCATATAGCTTTAACCCCTTTGGCCTGTGATATAGGCGGGTTGTGTTGGACGCGGTATTTTGGCTGGTTATAATCTGTGACAGGCAGCACTGAGCATCCATGGGAGTCAGAAAATTAACCCCGTTACCTCTGACAGCCGCCAGCCTCTGAGGGGGATGTACGGCGCATTTGTCTGTACGCTGCAGATGTGAGACGCATTTGGCGGTTAGGTAGAACCATTTGTTAGGTTTGGTTGACGCTGCTGCGGCTGTTGCTGTATAGTCGTTCTCCTCTCATACAACGTGTAAATGTATTGTTCCTTTGTTTCTGTTACGTTGATTTTATGTATATATTTATCACAACTGGAGCAGTTGCCCCAGGCAACCAATCAGGTTCTCTCCTCAGTTTGTTCAGTTAAACTTCGAAAATTAAAGAAAAAAGCTGATTGGTTGCCATGGGCAACTGCTCCAGACTCAGCCTGCCCCAGTTTTGATAAATATACATATAACATAAATGTAAAAACAGAAACAGAAGAACAATACAATCGCACGCTGTTTTATTACATAACATAAATATATATTTTTAAAATAAGTATATAACAGATTAGCTCAATGTAAAAAAAAAGTTATCTGTGTATTATTGTTTTATTAACAGTGTTTCTGCGTACAGTTTATAGCAGAGGTGGGCAAACTCCGGCCCTCCAGTTGTGGTGCAACTACAAGTCCCATGAGGCGTTGCAAGACTGTGACACCCAAAGGCATGACTCCCAAAACAGGGGTGGGCAGCCTCGCCAATCCAGCTGTGTGGAACTACAAGTCCCATGATGCATTGCAAGACTCTTGACATAGTCACAGGCATGACTTCCAGAGGCATGATGGGATTAGTAGTGTCACCACAGCTTGAGGACCAGAGTTTGCCTACGGCTGGTTTATATTATTAAATGGGGCAGTCATATTTGTTCAGTACATATGCAGTCTCTGCTTCCCGCCTTGCAGTGTTACATAGACCATGCACGGCCTTCAAACCTGATATCATATTGTTTATCTATAGACAAAACTGTTTTAGTGGGGAAGGATTAGAACTCTTGTCAGGTTTTATTGCTTTTAGAGAGATTCTTTCAATTCCTGTTTGGTTAAAAGGTTGTCCCTAGGGCAGGAAGTGATGGGGAAATCTCTCTAAAAGCAACACTGACAGAAGTCATTTATTTTTTCTTCTTCCTAAGTAGGGGAATGCTTTTTATTGTTTGTTTCCCTGTTGCAGATTTTTCCTCACTTCCTGCCTGGTAAAATATTGTCCTCCAAAACAGGAAGTGACCCCTGGGTAGCATTAAAACCCTTCCCCATTCTAATCTTATCTATATAAAGGTATAGATACTTTTTTTTTTTTTTTCCCCCCCCACAAATTTTATAGTAGGACACAGTTCGGTTCTATAAGGCCCCGTTCCCACTGCGCGATATTGCGAGATTTGTCGCGTTCAAGCTTGCATTGAGCAAGCTTGAATCGCGGCTAAATCCGCTCCAAAAAGGGTCCTGCTGTAGCGACACAAGACCCGCGACAGCAGGACCCTTTGCCCCATTGGATAGCATTGGAGCGCGATATCGCGCGGTAATTTGCCGCGATATCGCGGGAATTACCGCGTGATAAATTGCTCAATGTGAACGGGGTCTTAGTGTGGGGGTGTGATTGTATATGCACGTAGGTGTGTGTGTGTGTGTGTGTATATGTACACACACCGGCTGCTTTATTAGGTACCCCTCTTCAACTGCTCATTAACACAAATATCTAATCAGCCAATCACATGGCAGTAACTCAATATATTTAGGAATGTAGACATGGCCAAGATGGTCTGCTGAAGTTCCAACCGAGCATCAGAATGGGCAAGAAAGGTGATTTAAGTGACTTTAATCATGGCTTGGTTTTTGATGCCAGACTATATATACTGGGCTCAAAATTTCCACTAGCCTTCTCGCATTTGGCGAGTGGAAATGCAGTGCCGGCGAGTGGAAATGCAGTGCCGGCGAGTGGAAATGCAGTGCCGGCGAGTGGAAATGCAGTGCAGGCGAGTGGAAATGCAGTGCAGGCGAGTGGAAATGCAGTGCAGGCGAGTGGAAATGCAGTGCAGGCGAGTGGAAATGCAGTGCAGGCGAGTGGAAATGCAGTGCAGGCGAGTGGAAATGCAGTGCAGGCGAGTGGAAATGCAGTGCAGGCGAGTGGAAATGCAGTGCAGGCGAGTGGAAATGCAGTGCAGGCGAGTGGAAATGCAGTGCAGGCGAGTGGAAATGCAGTGCAGGCGAGTGGAAATGCAGTGCAGGCGAGTGGAAATGCAGTGCAGGCGAGTGGAAATTCAGTGCAGGCGAGTGGAAATGCAGTGCAGGCGAGTGGAAATGCAGTGCAGGCGAGTGGAAATTCCTGTCAGGCTTGAGTCAATACCTGACTAGTGGGAGCAGCTGCTCCTGCTGGGCTCTCTGTTCTGTCAGCCGCAGCTCTTCACTGAGCTCCGGGTCGAAAACGGAGTGATTAGTAATGTCTCCAGACCTTACTAATCACACTAGATCACCAGGGATGAGGGGTCTGCCTGCTCGTCTCCTACCTGCAGAAAGACAAGCAGGTGAGGGGAGCTACTTGTAATAAAGACCGGTCATTGCTCATCTTTCTTTGTGCCGGGTGACTGGTCTTGTCTCCGCCCCCTTCTGTAGTTTTCAGCAGGAAGCCTGTTGTGGGTCGGGCCTGATCTTTCTCTTTTGCGGTTTTGCTTTCTCGTACAGGTCCCCTCCCCACTCTACGATTGGACACTGAAAGGAGAAACAGCAAGCTGATTAGTTCATTTCTCTGTCACTCTGCTCTCTCCTTGTATCTGCATGCTTCTTGCATTGCAACACACCTTATTGGCTCCTTATTATGATTCTCCCTCCCCTTCTCTGAGCTTTGCTGTACAGACTCTACAGTAGACCACAAGAGGCTGTTAGCAAGCCAAATGCATGCACTGGTTGCACTTTAAAAGTATACATTTAATGATGTATTAATTATTAAAGAGCTGTATTGGTCTCTTCCCCGGGGTTCAGCTTTAAAGCAATGGATTCAGGATTTCTGATTTTCTTGTGCTGACTACATGGCAGTAGCACTTTTACAATATAAAGCATGTTCCGCAATCTGTGGTGAACATCTCCAGAACGAAGGTGGGACGCTGCAGAGCGATGTTTCCTTATACCTGCCTGACGGATTATGCACCAGTCATCTAAACAGCAGATAAGACGGCTACGTTACTAAAGTCTCCGAATAATTTACTTAGGTCAGGGCTGGACAAATTCCAGGAGCCAGGTCCCCAATGCTTCTTAAAAATGACAGCTGGCGCCCCCAACTCTTGAGGTTTCTCTAGTTGTTGTCAATGGAGATGACTCCAAAAAAATTCCTGCAGTCTCCTAGACCCTTGGTTCTCAACTGGTAGGTCATGACCCAAAAGTGGGTCGCGATCCCGTGTTCAGTGGGTCCCCATGCGCCCTCCACTGGGCTAGGTGAGAAGTTCCTCAGCCTCCCCCTAGTGCAGCACTGCCAGTTCTCGCGCCGAGCAGCCATTCAAAATACACTGCCCGGTGCCGAGTGTCAGCTTGAGGCGCGGTGGGCTGGAGTTATGGCTGCAAGGGAGCTCCATCCATACGTGCATTGTTTACAGCTCCGTGGTGTGCCCTGTAGAGGTGCCTGGACCGGAGTCAGTGACGTCACATTCTGGCCTTCGACACCTCTACAGCGCACAAGGGAGCTGTACAAGCAATGCGCATATGGATGAAGCTCCGTCACAGCACAGCAGCCCACCATTCATTTGAATGGCACCCCGAACGCACCTCCCGCCCACAGTTCGATTTCCCGCACTGGAACACGCGGTACCGCAATGCCGTGTGCTCCAATGCGGTGTGACTAAAGGACAAATGTGGGTCCTGAGGTTACACAGGTTTAGAACCATTGTCCTAGATTGTACAAGAGTGACTCTTGAATTAGATATTAATAATATTAGAGCATGTATTATGGGTTCCTGGCTGCAATGCTGATCCATTGGCTTCAATATTTTGAAGTTCTGACCTGGAACCAGAATGCAGCTTAAAGGGTAAGTTCATTTCTCCCACACCACTCCCATCTCTGCCAGCTCCCATTGTTCATGCATTTCCATGCAAGCACCATATACCAGCTGCTATATGGTCCGCTCACTGTGCACTGCAGCCCCGCACTAAGGATCCAGCATAATGCTTGCAAATTTTGAGCACTTATTGGTCACTTGACTAACGAGAAGTGCTTCTGAGCTGGGGACCAGGACCCGTAAGTAAGAAGTGCTTCTCATATGGTCAGCGTGGTCATCTGACTGACCAAGGCGCACTCGTCATTTGCGGGCATTATGCTGGATCCTCAGTGCAGGGCTGCAGTACAGTGTACATTGGCTGGCACAGGGGGGGGGGTCGCTTGCATGGAAAGGTATGAACAACAGGGGCAGGGAGAGGTGGGGGAATGGTGTGGGCAAATTCATCTTCTGACATTTTGTGAGAAATTGAGCTCACCCTTCAAAGGAGAACTATGGGGTTAGGGCTTTTCCCCATAATTCTCCTTAGGGTAACGGGGGGACACAAACTAGCTTCCTCCCGTCACCCTAAGCTCAGTATTCCGCCCAGCTGCGTGAATGACAGCTGGCTCTGCCTAGCTAGAGGCAGAGCCAGCTGTACCCGCCCCCTCCCCTGTCCGTTCCGCAAGTCAGCGCTGGAGGATTGGAGGGGGTAATCCAGCCCCTCCCCTGTCGCGGCAGAGAGCCGTGACAGGATCGAGAAGTGAGCGAACGCCGGTATTTGTTCGCTCACCTCCCGATCTACCGAGCCGACCTGTGACAGTCTCATTGTCACAGGTCGGCTAGAACTATGAGGTGAGTGAGAAGCACTCACCTCATAGTTCTCTTTTAAGAGTTTTGGCCGTTCCAACTGACGGCGACTGCACATATCTTTTATGTGCCTTTTTGTTAATACCAGAACCTCCTGGGATGCTGGAACAAAAAAATTTTGCATTGCCTTGACCTTTTTGCACCTTCCTATTTTCAGGAAGGTAACCCATTATAGTGATGGCCCACCATCAAGAAAGATCAGTTCAGTACCACCCAACAATAATGGAAAGTGTTGAATTCTGGGATTCTAAGAACTTGGAGCGCTGAAGAAAGGATGTATGATCTGCCAGTTCCTGCATTGTAGTTCTGATGCCATCATAGCACTGACAAGTTCACTTTAATATATTCATTTTACACCTGTCAGCCATATAATTCCTGAGGAGCTATTAGAAAGGAAAGCGTAGGCGTGTGGGCTTTCTCCAGGGGAGGAGGAACGTACAAAGCTTTGTAGAACAGGTGAAAGTTCCTAGCCCCCGGGCGTTGTTCAGCCGTTCTATTGTTCTGTAATGGGAAGAAGGTGAAATGACAGCAAGCACAGGTGACTGCCGACTAGACGTGACCTCATCTGTTTGGCTGGTGTCAGGACCATTACTATAATTATACCCATACATATTACAGGTTCTGTAAAATATACACAGCAGGTTGGTTTAGATGAAAGCAATTTTAAATTATAACAATAGCATCTTGAAGTAAACTCATCACAGCCACCGGCAATGCAGACTCAGCATGTGACTCAAACAAATGCATCATAATGGTCAATAGATCAGGCAGTGGATGTTATGTGTGTCTTGAATTTTTCTGCTAAAGTCTAGCTTTTAAAGTGACATTAAAGGCTATTTCTATTTCTCAATGTTAGTGTCAGGACTTGCCTTAAATGATGCCTTTTTATTCGATCATTTTCTTCTTTACTGCCCTTTTCATCTGTCCCTCCAGCGCTGGTGCGGGCCTCCAATCCAGCGCTGACTCCTCTGTCCTCTTCTCTGATGTCCCACGGAGTCTGTGCGGGAGCACGCTGCTCCATAGACTTACCTTGTGTCTCTCTTCGTCTCCCGGCCGAACATCTGAACTGCGCATATGCCCGCCCCAAGATCCTTTGCGGCTGCCCGAAACTCTTCAGATGTTCGGACGGGAGCACACGGCGAAGACACGTGTAAGTTTAAACTTGTTTCAAAAGGTCTTTTTTTTTTTTGTTTTAAAAAGAAAAGTTTTTGTATATATCTACTGCTTGCTAGCAGTAGATATATGCAAACAAACATGAGGGTTTAATAACCCTTTAAGTCCTGTCCTCTGAGCCTTCTTATTGGTGTTTAAAGGATATCTATGCTCAAACATTCAAAATATGCATAAAAATTTATTTTTATATTGAATTTCCATAAATCCGATACCACTCAACCATATTCATCTAGAAGTTTGTAAACCTATTGAAGATGTTTATAGGATTCTCAATGCACTGGCACAACTTCAGTGCATTTAACTACAACTCAACATCTGAACAATGTAACATTATCAGTGCTTGCTGGAAGCAATGCATGATGGGATATGTAGTCTTGAGAAATGTAGATTGCATCACATCAAGCAGCAGGGAAAGAAAAGCAAAAGCACACTGGGAATGCAGGAATACGACCAACTTTGACTTTTAGAGGAAATGCCGAGATCTGCATACATCTTTAGCCATTGAGTCTCTAGATGTAATTTACACAAGGGTAACCCCTGCTTATGTTGTTTTCCATCAAGTGCTCCATTTGAAGGTCCATTCAGGACTTTCCTTCACACCCAATGACTGAACAGTGGCAACGGAGCCAAAAGGAAGCTAATCGTGCTGCTGAGAGACCCAAATTACACTGAACCTGTTACTTTGTCCTTGTTGGGCAAAGCGCAGGTCCACTTTAAGAACATATATGTACATGTTGGCTCAAATGAGCTGTATTTGAATACCATTTTTTCAGACACAATTAAAGGAGTTGTAAAGTCCAGGCACATCCTCTCCTGTTACAACATGAGCATTGTAATGGAAATACACAGTAGAGTTGTTTTTGATAATACAATCAAAGCTTGCTTGAGAAAAATCCATTTTATAGAGTGAGTGCCGCCTTCCGTCTGCCCATCACTCCCAATAACTTCCTGCATTCCCGGTGTGCTTTGCATCTCTTTTCCTGCTGCTTGATGTGATACAATCTCCATTTCTCTAGACTAAATATCCCATCATGCATTGCTTCCGACAAGCAATAATGATGTTACATTGTGGGAAGTAAGGACAGCAGGCTTAGTTAGAAGGGTGACACAAGGAAGTACATATTCACAGGGCTGAGTGAAGTTGTCTGTGCATTGAGGAAGTACAGCCTATGGGCATCTTCAATAAGTAAGTTTACAAATGTCTAGAGGGATCTGGTTATTAGGAGTGGGATAGGATTTATGGGTATTCAATATTGAAATATAAATGTATTTTTTAGTTTTCAACCATAAATATCCTTTTGAGCTGCTTCCGAGTTGCATTAAAGTGACATTAAAGTCAAATTTTTTTCCCCTCCCACCAATGTTGAGTAAAATATTTACCTTAAATGATGTCTCTTAATCCGATCTTCCTCTTCTTTCCTGTCCTTTTCAGCCTTCTCTCCAGCGCTGCGGCGGGTCTACTGCTAGCAGTAGATATATGCAAGAAAACCGGAGGGTTTAGAAACCCTTTAAGTTTCTTCATGCTGCTTGGAATTGCTTTGATACTTTTTTTTAATCTACATTTGAACAGATCAGATACAAATTATATCTCTGAGCTTATCAAAACTGAAATGAACAATAAAGTTACATAGTTTGTTGGGATATATCATAACAATGACTAGAGGCCACCACCTAAAACTGGTGGAGAAAAGATTTAACCACAAGGGGCATAGGGGTTTCTTTTCAGTTAGAGCGGTTCAAGTTTGGAACTCGCTGCCACAAGCAGTGGTTTCAGCTGAGAGTATTGAATCATTCAAAAAGCATTTAGATACCTTCCTCAGAGACTGTAACATACAGGGGTACAGGCACACAGACACACAAAGTTTGAACTTGATGGACCTGCGTCTTTAATCAATCTCAAATACTATGACAATATTTTTTAGGAACACACAGCAGCCATCTCCAGTAATCTGACAAATGGGAGTTGGCTCTGGAAAGTGACTTTTTCTAGATGTTTGTGGATTGATTACGGGTGGGTTGGCTGCATTTTCAAGCGTTTAGTGCCCGCGGTACTTGTAAGTGACAATGGTTAGGAGAATATAGAGCCGGATAGCTTCGGTGTGGGTTGTGGTTACTATAGAGAAAATGCCAGACATTCTGGACAGTAAAATCTATTAAACAAAGCAGCTCTTTCTGAAAGATGAAACTCCCAGTAAAGTGTCAGCTTTGGCGGCTTTGTTTCCAAACTTTGCTGGTCAACAGTCGTCACCGTGACCTTTTTAATGCAAATGTAAATAATGGTCCTTCTTAGATGTTCACAGGATAAGGTCAGATTTGTCCCTTTTAGGTTTCTAGTGCTGGTTAGGAAATAAAAGTGGGATGCGTTTTGGTTGCTCTGGGCGGACTGTGCGTATTTCTTGCCTTCAGCTAATAAGGTCTTTTTATAAACTTTAAAACTGATTTGAAATCTCAGAAATATATGTTTTTTCATTGAGGCAAACATTGAGCTAACGACCTTCACAGACCTACAGTCATTATGTTTTCCAACAGTTGGCTCCAAGTCAGCTCAGCTTCCCTGAACTTCCTGTCCAGTACACGGTCACATGGGACAGAGCAGTCTCCAGCAGTTGTCCATCTTCTAGTTTGCAGGAGGGAGGGAGTAAGGAGTGGGGAGCAGGGGAACAACTTGCCTTACAGTGCCTGTGTGTTTGTGGAGAGAGACACTTACTAGCACACATGAGGGTTTCTCCTTAGGACCCTGAAAGGGAAGGGAGCCACCCTAAAACAGGCACACTCCATACTTTTGTGGAAAACCCTCTAAAAAGAGTAGCCCATGATTGTGAATGGCATGACCAACAAGCTCTTATAGGTTGCGATGGTCAGGTGTCTGCAAACATCAGACAGCCCAACCTGCAAAACCTTCGTCAGAATGTAAAATAAATAATAATACTAATAATAATATATACACACACACACACACACACACACACACACACACACACAGTAAAATTAGCGGACGTCAGGGAGCTGCTGTCTAATAGAGGGAGACTCCCTGAACATCAGGGAGACTTGAGATCCCTGAAACATTGACTTTTTCATAGTGTACATTACACTTAGTAGTTCTTACAATCACATAAACCATTCTACTCTTTCTTTGCTTCACCTATATCTTGTGTGTGCACTTGAGTGGCATTTGATAGCGAGCCCCAAATGACCTTAGTACAGGGGTGGACAAATTAACATGGAATTCAGGAGCCAGTCTGTCCAATCCAGGAGCCAGCAGGATTTTTTAGGAGCCACCTCCATTGACGGTAACTAGAGAAAACTTCAAAAGTCTGGCACCAGCTGAAATTTTTAGGGAGCATTGGTGATCTGGCTCCTGGCATCTGTCCAGTCCTGCTTTAGTAGTATGTGTTCATTCCATTCTGCTGAACTTAAACTGACCATACACCCTGTGGGTTGAAAGAGAAGAATCACTTGATTCCCCCATTGATGCTAAAGAGCATGGATGGAGGAATCTTCCCTGCCTGCTGTTGTAACAGCTGGCACCTGTGGTATGCACAGAATGGTGGTTGTGTTTTCTGATTGTCTCTTCTGGGTAATGGAAAGCAGAGTTGTCTATAGCAAGAGTTTCAATTTCTTTTTCTTTTCTACAGTAGAAAAATGATGGCTGCAGTCTGCTTGCTGTGGGCAGTACAGACAATGGTCTTCCTCTATTTACGTGCATCACAGAGTCCTCCAATTGCTCCGTAGTTGGGACAATTAGTGTTTTGGGCTATGGACATACCAGTCCCACTGTTTATTCAGGTTTCACTTCAGTCATCTTTAGGAACAAGTGTTGCACCGCAAATATGCCTGAATATAGAGCGTAAATCTGCTTACTGCATTGTGTTGTCTGCAGGATTCCTGAGACGGTGATAAATGGCCTTGGTGGTGAGGAAGGGAATTCAGATCGCTGAAGATATTCTGTAATGCACAGCCCATCTCGCGCTCATGTCTGTATGATAGTTTAACTGTTAAACTCATAACCCTTGTGTCTGATGCAGCTTTGGCAGTGCAACGGATGCCTGAATCCTCAGCGTCTGTAGAATTTTGCAGCATTTTGGTTGATTGCCAGTTGCTGTGTAATTACTAGTGCTTTAGGAGCCCAATTCCAGTGTTATTCTTAATCCATTTTTTTTTTTAATATCCATCCCAGCACTTGTATAAAAAAAAAAATGCAGCTCTTGCTGCAATGCTGTCTACAGCCCCAGCATGATAACCCGCAGACTATTCATAGTCCAGTGCTGGTCCTCATCTGAATTAAATGATGCACAGCAGGAATGGGGGAAAAAATCCCTGTGTAAGCTCAGTCGCTATAGCTGGAGCTTAGACAGACTGTCCCCACCCCCAGGTGACAGTGCTGGACCAATTACCTGGTACTAACACTGTCACATAAAAGGAAGGGGGGTGACTGACGCACTTCTCTATACCGGGAAGTAGTAGGGAATTCCTATGTGGTGAGGTGTGTAAAAATGCAGCATATTTTTGCACCACACTGCAGCTCAGCTCATGCCAGTGCTGGTCAGCGCAGCTCAGCTGTGGTGCATAGAAATGAATGTAATATAATTTTTTACATTTCAAAGCTAAAAAATAAAATATAGGTAAACAGCCCACACCATAGAGGTTCTGTTAGACCTCTATGGGGCTGGGTGGTTCTGTTAGACCTCTATGGGGCTGGGTGGTTCTGTTAGACCTCTATGGGGCTGGGAGGTTCTATTAGACCTCTATGGGGCTGGGAGTTCTGTTAGACCTCTATGGGGCTGGGAGTTCTGTTAGACCTCTATGGGGCTGGGAGTTCTGTTAGACCTCTATGGGGCTGGGGGATCTGTAGGCCTCTGCGGGGCTGGGAGATCTGTAGGCCTCTGCGGGGCTGGGAGATCTGTAGGCCTCTGCGGGGCTGGGAGATCTGTAGGCCTCTGCGGGCCTGGGAGATCTGTAGGCCTCTGCGGGCCTGGGAGATCTGTAGGCCTCTGCGGGCCTGGGAGATCTGTAGGCCTCTGCGGGCCTGGGAGATCTGTAGGCCTCTGCGGGCCTGGGAGATCTGTAGGCCTCTGCGGGCCTGGGAGATCTGTAGGCCTCTGCGGGCCTGGGAGATCTGTAGGCCTCTGCGGGCCTGGGAGATCTGTAGGCCTCTGCGGGCCTGGGAGATCTGTAGGCCTCTGCGGGCCTGGGAGATCTGTAGACCTCATGGAAGTCAATTGGGTTCTACTGTGCATGTGCCAACATTAGTTAGAAAAGGCCTGGCCGGCTGAAGGCAAACATTGGGTAGGAATGCGGTGACAAGCACTAGGTGAGTATGGAGCTATGGAGAGGCAGAGAAAAGGGTTATCCTATACATCTTTCTATTAATAATTTTGATGGTATTTTCATTTTAATATTTAATGATATTATTTGGTGCATTGTAAACAGAACAGAAAGAGAAACCCTGCCCTATTGGGTCTGTTGTAATCTGATTTCAAAATACAAAAAAGATCAAGAGAAGCAATCAATGGGCTAAAAGTCGAATTTAATGGAATATCTTTTGTCTTGGCATTGCAGCTGTTTAGTGTGTAAGATTTGGTTATTGGGTTTATACTGCCCATATGGGAATATAGCAATGTCTGCTATTTAATGGCATTAGGCCTTAGCAGCACAGGGATAAAAGCAATTATGTTAATGAACTGGACGGTTGCATTGTTTGTTAATTATTGACACTGCGATTAGCATGTTTTGCATAGTAAACATGCCTACAGACTCACCTGCTCTTGACGTTATTGATTCTGAATAGGAGACCGTGCGCCCATCTGTTTAATGAATCTGTCTGGATAATCCTCACACGGCTCAAAGCCATTTATGCCAGATTAAATATAATTGTATTAGAGCTATTTATCAATGTCACCAGCAAATTGCTCGTTATGTAGTTTAAAGCTCATCTGTGGGCAAATACTAACCCCCATCCCACCCCCCTCTAGCCCATGCCTTGTGACGCAAGATACAATATATTCACTTAAGTCTGCCATCCAGGCCCCTTTTTAGTGCCATTTGCAGGTGTGGGGGACCGCTAATCCAAATGTGTCTGCTCTAGCTGGTCCCTGACAGTCCACTTGCACTGATGTCAATGCTGTATACTATGCAATGCTGCTACAGCTCGCGGTATACTGAGACGCCACAGTACACCGTGAGCTACTGCTCCTGGTATACTGAGAGGCCGCAGCTGAAGCGGATACCGACAATTATGTCTGGATCCGCCCAGCTGCGTGAGTGACAGGTGGCTCTGCCTATCTAGAGGCAGAGCCAGCTGTACCCGCCCCCTCCCCCATCCATTCCGCCAGTCAGCGCTGGAGGATTGGAGTGGGGAGGGGAGAATCCAGCCAGCCCCTCCCCTGTCACGGCAGAGAGCCGTGACCGGATCGAGAAGTGAGCGAACACCGGTCTCACTTCCCGATCTACTGAGCCGACCTGTGGCAGTCTCATTGTCACAGGTCGGCTAGAACTATGAGGTGAGTGAAAAGCACTCACCTCATAGTTCTCCTTTAATGGGACTTCCGTTATCGCTATTCGGTATCGAAAAAAATATCGCTACTCGTACTCAATACCGAAATACCAGTATCGGTGCATCCTTAGTATGGACCCTGCACAGTGCCACGTCTCTCGTCCTCTATGCTGTCCAGTATCTGTTGTTACTCTGTATGGACCCTGCACGGTACCATTTCTCTTGTCCTGTATGCTGTTGAGTATCTGTTAATACTCTGTGTGTATGGACCCTGCACAGTGCCTCTTCTCTCGTCCTGTATTCTGGCCAGTATCTGTTGATACTCTGTGTGTATGGACCCTGCACAGTGCCTCTTCTCTCGTCCTGTATTCTGGCCAGTATCTGTTGATACTCTGTGTGTATGGACCCTGCACAGTGCCTCTTCTCTCGTCCTGTATTCTGGCCAGTATCTGTTGATACTCTGTGTGTATGGACCCTGCACAGTGCCTCTTCTCTCGTCCTGTATTCTGGCCAGTATCTGTTGATACTCTGTGTGTATGGACCCTGCACAGTGCCTCTTCTCTCGTCCTGTATTCTGGCCAGTATCTGTTGATACTCTGTGTGTATGGACCCTGCACAGTGCCTCTTCTCTCGTCCTGTATTCTGGCCAGTATCTGTTGATACTCTGTGTGTATGGACCCTGCACAGTGCCTCTTCTCTCGTCCTGTATTCTGGCCAGTATCTGTTGATACTCTGTGTGTATGGACCCTGCACAGTGCCTCTTCTCTCGTCCTGTATTCTGGCCAGTATCTGTTGATACTCTGTGTGTATGGACCCTGCGCAGTGCCTCTTCTCTCATCCTGGACAATGCATTGCACCTCTTACCACACCTTAACAATTTAGCCGCACTCAGTTTTTGTTGCAGCGTTGGCCACTTCCTTCTCACCCTATAAACTGTTCTCCCAGGTTGACATTTCCAAACATGGAGCACAGATTCACTATCTTGTGTGCTTGGAAGTCTGAGGCCTGGGTGAACTATTTCTCAGAAAGTAGAACTCTAGCCCGAGTAGTAATAGGTTGACCTTGGTTGTGTTTGCGGTTTGTTTGGCCGTGACAGGTACTCTTCATGCAAGTTTAAACATTCAAAACACAATAACGTTAGTCTGTTATCGTATATGAACATACTCATCTCCCTGTGATGATAGAGGTCTGAGCCGCTGCAGTCAGAATTCCCCTGCTCCATTGTTTATTCCCCCCAGTAGACGCAAGATTAATGGTTTATTATTGAGAATGTGGACAGTGGAAATCTGTACTCCTTTTCAGTTTGGGGAAGTTCCTTTATTTTCTTTTATAATTGAGAACAATGTGGCTTTTCTTTGTGTAGAACACCAAGGCGGCAGCTCTGGGCAATGAACGTTCGGCCTTGTTGACCCCGTTGCACACTTTGTCCTTTATTGGGTCTCTAATTAAATCTGTGTGTCGGTTCTTGGACAGTGACCAAGTGCCAACCCCACTTCATTCTGCTTTGCTGTGATCAGAGCAGTCAGGCATGTCCATGCAGGCCACCGTATTTAAAGGGCAACTTGTATACCTATTTCTATGGGTGAAATGTTAATATAGTGACATGTTTTACAGTTATTGGAAAGGTACGCATGTCTGTCCAGTAATGCAGAGAACAATGTAGATAACCCAACGCAAATAATCAGAATTCATCTTTGTGATCATGCTCTAATAAACTGAATCTGCTTGGTTAATATTTGTTATTATGCTTTGCATATGGTGCCTAATCCCTGCATTGCTTTACTGAATACGCTCACTTTTATTGTGCTGCTTGTTTGCTATAGGCAGGCAATTAAATACACAGATAAATGGATATGTTGGAATTGTCTAAAGGTCTTTCTTTTTCATTCTTTTTTTTTTTTTTAAACCGGAACTGAACTCTGGAAGGCAGGCCCTTGCAGTGGGGCTACCCCCACAGGATTAAGTGCTCATTTTTGTCTAGGTGCTAAAAAATAAAAAGTTATACTTCTCTAGGGATGCATCGAAATTTAATTTTTAGACCGAAACCAAAAATAAAAAAATTGTCAGGCTAAAACCGTAAATATTTTTTTTTCTTTTTTTTTTTTCTTCAACCTTTAAAAAAAAATTTTTTTTTTTTTTAAATCATTTTTTTTTTCCTTTACTGTCGGGGACTCTGGGGAAATATCAGGGGTCTAATTTTTAAAATGGAAAAAGGGATTGAGGACACGGAGTCTTACATCTTTTTCTGCAGCCCCTGTTATGAACAGGCAGCCTCTATACCGAGTGCTCCTGTCCATTCATAAACTGTGGATATAGTATGAGTGACTATGCTCACAATCATGAATGAACAGGAAGTGATGCAGAGCACTTCCTGTTCATAACTGGGGATACAGTAAGCATTCTATGTCCTCATTTATAATCACTCGGCAATCAGTCCTGGATCTCTGAGCACTTATAACCTGCTCTCCATCCTGATACGCTATCGCAGGAGGCTGAGCGGGGCAGTGCGTTAGAGCTCGGCCTCTTGTGACAGTTGACTCCTCCCCGCACCACTCCCCTTGGCGTCCTGAGCTGTCTCCTCCGACCACCGCCCCGCTCGGCGCCCTGAGCTGTCTCTTCCCCGCACCGTCCCGCTCGGCCATCTGAAAGATTCTCTCCTCCCCGCAGGACGCCGGTCTGTGGAGGGGACACAGACCGCTGTCCAGCGGTGGAGGAGAGAAGCCTAGAAATGCACACAATTTTTGGCAGTTATGGGGCTTTTGGCATTTTGCCCAAAGTACCATTTTCGGCCGAAATTTCACTGCATCCCTGATACTCCCTGAGCCGGCTGCCTGTGTAGAGAACATGATGATGATTTGATTGGACCACTGGAATGGAGGGCGAGAGATGCTCTAGGGACCAGTCTAAGAGCAAGCCGGCTCCTACCTTCGGGGTGAGTAAAAACCTTTTCTTTTTTTAGTACCTAGACAAAAACGAGAACTTAACCCTTGCACGGTTAAGAAAAATTCTGCCCGGAGTTCTCCTTTAAACCTCTCGAGATTCTTTCACTCCTTCCGGCCAGCATAGCCGTTTCCTTGACACTTACTTTTCTGCAATGCAAATAAAGAAACAAAGCTTGGTCATGCATCTGGCGCAGCCTGTGATTGGATGTCGAAGTAACAGCAGCATACAGATGAGGGTATCCCTGTGCTGTGTTCTCCAGTCAGCAAGCTCTCTATGTCAGATTGTCTGCACTGTGCAGTGCATAAGAGCCTGGCTGGCTTACCCTTTCAATCCAGTTGTGCAGGGAATTGCAGCAGGCAGCAATAAAGACAGAATGAGCTACTACATAAAAATACATTTAAAGTGTATTTATAGCCAAAATAAATGGATAGACCAGTGAAAAGTCACTTTTTTTTTGCTGCCTGATTTCCGTTCTTTTCCTGCAAGAGATGCAACAGGAAGTGAGAGGAAATCTCTGCAAAGTGAGCGGAATTCCCCGCATAGTTGTCATCAAAACAGGTTTCCCTATTGGAAGATGTCCCAGTTCTGGTGACAGCTGTACATTTTTGGATTTCCCAGACATTTTTGCATTACCCAGACGGCAAAAAAAAACCTTCCCTACTCTATCCAAAGCTCAAAATATGTTTTGGCTACTCATAAATTTTACTGATGATTGATTTTTTGTGACAGCATAACTGATCTGAATATGGGTCTTTTTTTGGGTATATAGTTCTGCTTTTGACAGTTGTAGGTGTTTGGTAATGCACACTATTCTATTATCATTTTTATTTGAAATGACTACAGAAATGTCAGAGTGTGTGGAAAGGGATATTTTTGGAGCGAGTGGTTGTCGCAGCCCGTCTGACATAGTAAGAAGGTGTGATGCATGCTCACAGAGATGAGTGCTGCGGAGTTGGAGCAGTTGCAAGCAGCGTTTGTCCATTTGAGGGGAAGGAGTGTACCCTATTGACCTGCTCAGCGATGTGTACGTAACTTATAGGATTCCGCAGCTCCGGGGGAATGAGTGAGCAGGCTCTGATAAATCCCCAGTGACATAATTCAGTCACCGCGTTCAATCTGAATCCTCCTAGTCGGGAAATGAAGTCAGCCCATTACAGCATGCCTCTCGGCTCTTTCCTTTGTAGCAATCATGAAGATGAATTTTGACTTCTGCCTCCTTACTGCCAACAATGAAGGCTTCCAGTTTAATGAATAGGTTGTAAGTGAACGGGGTCTTCTGTTGAATTAGGCTGCTCTTACGTGACAGGTGTTCTTTAATTGGAATTTAAACAAAATTTGTTATAAATATACTTTAAGACGGCCTTTCTCAACCAGGGTTTCTCCAAAGGTTGTAGGGGTTCCTTGAGCAAATTCTGCCTTTCACATAGGTAACCACTGACTCTAACTTTTTAGCCATTTCTAAGGGAGTAGTTGTTCTTCATCCTTGGCACAATCGTAAAAAGCATTCCTTCCGCTGGCTAGTGTAATGGGGCCCTCTACTCTACTGACCACCTATGTAAGAGCACCCTTCTCTACTCACAACCAATGCAAGAGGGCCCTTCCTAGCTGGCCACCAATGTAAGAAGGCCCTACCACACTGACCACCAATGTAAGAGGGTCCTTCTACCAGTGACCTCCAATGTAAGAGGGCCCTTCTCCTAATTGACCTCCAATGTAAGAGGGCCCTTTTCCCAGTGACCTCCAATGTAAGAGGGCCCTTCTCCCAGTGACCTCGAATGTAAGAGGGCCCTTCTCCCAGTGACCGTCAATGTAAGAGGGCCCTTCTCCCAGTGACCTCCAATGTAAGAGGGTCCTTCTCCCAGTGACCTTCAATGTAAGAGGGTCCAACTACACTGACCATCAATTAAAGGGACTCCTCCACTGACCACCATCATTAGGAAACACTTTAGTTGCAATGTCTGTGCTTTTTTTCTGGCCATTTAATTTATTATTTGTTTCATTTCAAACTAATTTGACAATATAGTACTACCCTGGATGTCAAATATGCTAACTACACCACATTCCTTATTCTTTTATCTAAATGTACTGATTATACCAATGTACTGTGAGCTATAGACATAGTAATTACTGTATAAGCAGAGGATCACTGGGACCTCAAAGATATTTCAAGGATTCCTTCTTGGTAAAAAGGTTGAGAAAGGCTGCTTTAAGATATACACTATTCTAATAACTCAATACTTGCTCACTCGAAAATAATATCCCTTTGACAGTAATCCCCAATTATTTGCATTACGCAGATAGAAAACTATGGTGTTAATAGCCCTTTAGAAGGATGAAATGGTGGCCTATGTTTTATTCCTAAAGGCTTCCTTCGTCTTTTGTTTAAGCAAATTAGGGGAGAAGTAAAAAGTCTGCTTTGTATAATGTGTTCAGGATACAATACCCCTTTGTTAGAGTTTATGTTGGCTTTGGTAGAGTGCTTCTCCTTACTATTATCTCCATGCAAATCTTTTCTCCCTATTTTTAAAGAGAACGCATTTCTTTCAGATGCAAATGATAAGAAGTTATAATTTAATGGGATGGTTTACATTAGGGATGCACAGATACAAGTACAGATACCTTTCCAGCTACTAGACGAGAAAAAAACTCAAAAGTTAGAAGGCAGCTATCATTTTTAAGGAGCATACGGGGCTCCGGGGATTTGTTAATCCTTGTTTTAATGTATGATTTGTTCTATATACAAATATATTAGGGATGCACTGATACCATTTTATCCAGGCCAAGTACAAGTACCAATACTGTCCGCACAGATACCAATTACTGATAAATTTTTTTGTTTATTGCCATGTGGCAGTTTTTCTAACACAATACAGACTAATGATTTCAGGACAGTGGTGGGGCGCCATAGCCCTGTCGCAGCCGCAACCCTGGTAGTTCTGAAAAAGCCAAAAATCGGCACTGTTATCTATCCATCTCTAGTTTACATAATATGAGGACAGAATCAGGGATCTGTTACTGCTAACTTATTTTGAACTGAGTTAATCCCTGTGCTGCCATTGTGATTGTTGTTAGTTTACCTAATGAGTCAATGACGGTGGACAAACATGCAGAAGTTTAGACATTTTGGATTGCACTGGTTGCATGCTTTTCTCAGGTCATTGACACAAAGTAGTATTATAGGTCACCTTCTTTTCCTTGCCCTGCAACTCCATTCATCCAAGGTAGTAAAGAGAAAAAGAGAAGTTTAATACTATCATTGTCATACACTTTAAAGTGAACCTCAGCGTTGTCCATGCAGAACAAAACTAAATAGTCTCACTTGAATTTCCCCCCTTTCACTTTGTTGGCTTGTCACACCATTTGCCAGCCAGAAAGATCTACAATACTCGGAAGACCAGCGCAAGAAAGCATAGTACTTCCTTCCAGTCCACTCAATGATGCAGCGAGTGGTCTATTGCCAGCCTCCAAACGGTCGTGTGGGAGGGGGGAGCGTGCACAGTAGGGATGAGCTCATGTTCAGACCAAACCCGGTTCAAACCTGAGCTCTTTGAACAAGGAAGTTCCACGGGCACTTCCATGTTCAACCAGGAAGGAGCTTCTGCCCATTTTTGACAGGAGCTCCTTCAGGGTTTGGAGGAGCTCAAGCTTGGTCCGAAAGGGTTTTCCCTTTGCTACCTTGGGGATGTAGGGATGAGCTTAGGTTCAGGCCGACCTGGATCAAATCTGAGCTCTTTGAGCTCAGATACATCATACAGCAATACATCCCCAAGGTACTAAAGGGAAAACCATTTTAGTCCATACCTGAGCTCCTCCAAATCCTGAAGGAGCTCCTTTCAAAAATGGAAGGAGGCTCCTTCCTGGTTGAACAAGTGCCCGTGGCACTTCTTTGTTCAACCAGGGTATTTGCTTCCTTTTGGTGTGTTGAATAAACCATTGAAAGCATTTTGTAATATATGTTTGATAAATGCAAAGCACTACTTGTTGATCCTTCCATTAATCCAGTGCTGTCTACTCTCTACTTCCCAATGTTACTTTTGTGAACTACAAATCACTCAGAGACAAGGAGAGAGGAAAGGTGTTCTATAGTCTTAACATCCTGCCCTAGGGTGGCAACACTGCTGCTCCATAGATAAGATGCATTGAATGAATGTTGTCACTATAGGGCAGGAAGTGTGTTACTAACAGGATAACTAGATGAAAATAAACTGGAAAAAAGCCTGAAAAAAAGAAAACAAATACAGCCACCACATCTAAGGGCTGGTAAGCTGCAATAAATTAAATTTTCTCCCCTTGGGTCTAGATACACTTTAAGGCTGTGCCTGGAATTCAGCACAGTAAAAAGACTTAATGGTTTAGGATGATGATGCCTCCGTGATTACTTTATGATTCATTTTGCTATAAATATTATGGTATGTGGCCTACGCGTGTGACGCACGTCAACTTTTGTCGCTACCCCCCATTGCTGGTTCCTATTAAGTATGACTAAGCATCTAATTCTCTGGAATCACCCAACACTTCCATAATGCATAGAGGCCAGACATTGCTGCGGAATGTTACATCACACTGTGTATCCGAAAAATACCCTGCCTGCCACTCGGAGGAAGTGTGATCGGATATTGATAACCACATTTTGTGCATTATGTTGGTTCTGACATCCCCGTGGAATTGGCCTGGTAAAAAGCTGGCCATCCTCCATGTTTATTCAGGGGAAGCCAGGATGCTTTTAGCTCACTGTTTATCTTCAGCAATTTTTAGTTTTGTGGTAATATTGCTTGCATAGAGAGTTTGCTTAAAGGGAAAGGTTTTTTGTTTAAAATTTTTGCTTATAGCCAAGCAGAAGTGCTGTGCCAAGGATGGGAACCGGCTATGGTGTAAGATGACTGTCTAACTGAGCATACACAGATGTGAAGATATCCATGCCCAGGGGTGGACAAATTAATATGGAATTCAGTAGCCAGTCTGTCCAATCCAGGAACTATCAGGATTTTTTTTTTCTATAGGAGCCAGCTCCATTGACAACGGCTAGAGAAAACATCAAAAGTTAGGTGCCAGCTGTAATTTTTAAGGAGAATTGGTTACCTGGGATTTTCACAGCCCTGGTCTATGCAAATACCCCATCCTCAGTAGGGGGAAAACAACAGCATGAAGGGAGTAGGAATGGCAATTGTGCACACAAGATATCCTAATGAATATATTTGTTGTCTACCTTTTAATGAAGGTCTAATAAATGGCTACTGGTCCTTACGTAAGAAGGTGGAGGCTACTTTTAGTGGTATTAGAGATCTCTTGTTGGTGCTGGGGAGTGTCAGAAGCTGTGATTCTGTGTTTCTCTTGGATGTGGATCATCAGTCTATTGATGGGGAGTGCTTCTTCACCTGCTTATCTGCTACAGGCAACCATGCTCCCCATCTCCTCTCCTACCTGCTCCAGATTAACAATGGTGGATTCCTACAATGGGAAAAGGAGGTTAGAGAAAAAGGGACTCTGACCCTCCCATGTCGGCATCATAGTGGAATGTCAAGAAATGAAGTTCACAGCAGAGGAAGGACTTGTGGATTGTCACTGATGTCCTGCATTTGATGCACATTGAAAGCACTCAAATGCAGATTAGCAGATTCCAAATGACTTAAATGGTCCAATGAAGATAACCATTCTGAGGCTGCAAATGCTGCATATGACCTTTGCTTTGTGTTACATTTCTTGGTAACCCATCAGTCCCATTGATGGGTTTGCACGGCAAGCAAAGCTGGTCAAATGTAGTCCATTGCTTTATTTTGTGTTTAAGAAGCGATTCGTATAAATTTCAAGAAGCACTGCCATGCGTATACCAACCTGAAGAGTGTTCTGGGCTTCTGTATGTCATACCTGGAGCTATCCATCCTCCCAATCAGCATATTTTTATATGGCTAAGGACAGGGCCGGGTAAATCCCAGGAGCCAGGTAGCCAATGCTTCTTAAAACTAACAACTGGCACCTAACTTTTGAGGTTTTCTCTAGTTGTTGTGGATGGAGCTGGCACCTAAAACCAAATTCTGTCTCCTGGATTGGACACATGGACACCTGAATTCCATATTAATTTGTACACCCCTGCTAAGTGCATCTTGTGAAATGGAGAGGGGTTAGTCGGTATTGCAGAAAAGACATCTATGGTTGGGAGGTGGAGCAGTGGCAGAGTCTGCAGAATTGCATATGCTAAAGAGTCTTGTGACCTTGCATGTGTTTTTCCAGCTTTCCAGCTATGGAGACCAGGAGGGTTGGCTGGCGTGCGTTACTTTCCAAATCTTTTCAGGGATAAAAACATGTCCTACATTTTTTTGTTCTTTTTTAAGCTGTATGGCTGGAACTGTCCTTTAAGCCTTTGAAGCTAGAAGCTTGAGTGTGTTCATTGATAATGAGATGTCACTGTGGTTCAAGAATGGAGTGACAGCACTCGGGGAGAGCAGGTGTCTGAAGTGTTATTATACTGGAACAATGGAGCCGAGTAGGAGCTGGTTTCCTGTCATGGAGAAAGCCCTGTCGGGTCCTCACTCTATGTGAGAAAGTGCTCTTTCCTCTCCCCTGAGATCTGGTATAAACAGCTGTGACTTGTGCTCGGTCACACAATAAAAGGGGCTACACCTCTAATAAAAAGGTCTGCTTTATACAGCAATCCTTTGAACATTGCCGGGGCATGTCAGTAGGTCTCGGGATCAGTGTTTTTAGTAAGGAAAATTAAATTTGTTTTTCCAAGGCAACCAATTATCCTTCATTTGAATTGCCTTCTAATGCTGCATACAAGCATGAAAGGAAGCTCTGGGCATTGCTGAAGAGAGGTTACCTTTTTGTCTATACAGAAGCCATATTAAATATTTAGCCAATTCAGTACCGGCATATTACACACCTTCATTACAGCACTGTAATGTTTCAATTTTCAGCGCTGAACAAGTTTGGCTGAGAATTCCTCCGTCATGCAACACTGTAATACAATTAATTTTATAGCTTTTTTGGGACAAATAGAGCCTTCTTTTAGTCTTCTTTAATAACTCCCTTTTTAAAATAGTTTACTATATAAAGTTAAAATGTATTCCCTTTTACTCTCTTCTGCCACTGATGTAAGAGGAAGGAGAAGGCTTGGCAATGTAAACATTGCCATGTGATCACTGTGATTGGTTATCACAGGACACAGAGCTGGACCGATCGGCTCTGTGTCTACAGCTGCGGCTCTCCACTGTCTAATGGCAGCGGGAGCAGTGGCTGCGCACAGACAGGCATTCACAAGGGGTCGTTCGGGTACGTCCTCCCGGACCAGTGGGGCTGCGGACCGGCCGTATATATACAGTGGTCAGCCCACAGGTGGTTAATCTTTAAAATTGGTTGCAATTTAATATGATTTAATTTTGCTTAAAGTACAACTAAATCCAAAATGTATTTGATAATTTTGGATTATAATTATTAATCATAATTTATATTGCACCAACCAACAGCTTGTGCAGTTTACAGAATATGGGGAGACAATACAGATACAAAACATTTCCATATAAGAGGATTAGAAGTACCCTGCTCATGAGAGCTTACCATCTACAAGCCGAAGTGGAGAGGGATTAAAACACCTTTTGGGTTTTCATTGCTGCCTATGTCTTCGTTCTGAAGATCCTCCTTCTCTATTTGCCCTGGTGCCAATTATCCCCGAGGGGTAAAGTAAATGAAAATCCTAAATTGTAACCAGAACAGGAAGAGAGGGGATACTTTCCAATGGGGACACTGGTTCTGGTGATCCTGATGACAACCAGGGATGTCCTCTCACTTCTTGTTGTGGCTTTGGGACAGGAAGGGAAATCTCCCCAATAGGACATAGATGACAACCCTCCCCCCCAAAAAAAAAGCCGTACACGGGTTATAACCCTCCCTTACTCCATCCTCTCCACTCCTTTGGAATATGGGCCCAGTTTTGTTTCCTGTGTGTGACCCTGTTAGGGAGACTTTTCCTAATTTCCTATCTGTTTGATGGGTGTCGAACCTGAGGACAGAACAGGAAGTGAGGTTAATTCTCCCCAACAGGGATAGATAAAGCAATAACAAGTAAAGATCCAAACTCTTCCCATTCTATCAAAAACTAAAAAACGTAAAGGTTTTGACGGTTGCAGTTTCCCCCTCCCAACCCGATGATCTCTGCGGTATCTCCCTATGGGAAATGCTGTCTTCCTTTTACACAGGCAGTATTTTTAGAGAAGGAGAGGGTTGCTCTCAGTTGACAGAGCTGCAGGATGAGAATCTCTCTCCTCCCCGGTCCATAATTAGGTCCCCTCGGCTGTCTGGCAGGGTTGAGTGCTGAGGAATGCATCCTATTCACTTGTAATGAATTGCCTCTTCTGTTCTCGGCTTTCCTGATAATCACGCATTGATCAGCTACTTGCTGTTTTTTCCCCCCTTTTCTCTGCACATAGGTGTTTTGTTAATTTTGGAAGTAACGATTATGTACCCTGTGCTTCACTATAGAGTACATAGACTATCCACATCAATCCTGACCCCAAAGGAGCATATAGCCTATTGTCCCTTCTTCAAGCGCTTGGTGCCAGAATCTCCACGCTGTTTTTGAATTTCATCCGATTCCTGCCGGCCCTGTTGGCACCACCCGTCTGAACAAACATCAGCTTAAAAAATTGGAGGAGACAGATGAAAGATTCATGGCTGTGATTGCATCCAATCAGATGGATCGGGCAGCCTCAGGTGCTGGCAGGGCACTGGAGATTCCTCCATCCACCCTGTTCAGCGAGAATGGGGGAATCGAGTGTTGGCTCACCTCTTAACGTCTAAGGCTAGTCCTAGTGTTTAGACTTAAAGTAACACTAAACTCAGGAGTTAAATCATAAATATATATTCATGTACCTTAACTATTAACAACAATGTATCTTATTTGTGTATCACTCGGCTGTAGATCCTCAAATCATCTCTTAATTGGTGCTGACACTGTCCTTCCTTCTGGAGGGTGGCTACTTTTGTCCCTCAGGGTCCGTGTGTGTGTGTTGTAAAGTAGTCACCGCTCCATGCTCGCTCCCGTGATGGACTACAATCTCATGTTTAGTTTACTAATTTGTATTGAGATTGTAGTCCATCACGGGAGTGAGCTTGGAGCGGTGACTACTTTACAACACACACACACGGACCCTGAGGGACAAAAGTAGCCACCCTCCAGAAGGAAGGACAGTGTCAGCACCAATTAAGAGATGATTTGAGGATCTACAGCCGAGTGATACACAAATAAGATAAATTTTTGTTAAAAGTTAAGGTACTTGAATGGATTTTTAAATAATATTAACTCCTGGGTTTAGTGTTACTTTATTTTAGAGGCCAGGTTCACACCTAGGTGATTTATCGCGCGGATTGAGTTGCGCGATACAGCGCAAAACACAGATTCGCATTGAAGTCAATAGAGGCTTTTCACACCTTTTGCGGTTTGTCACGCGGACGAAATCGCCTGTTGCGCAAAAAGGTGCAGGGACATTTTTTGACGGTTGTCGAGCGGTTTGGGTCCCATAGACATCTCTGCATTTAAATAACAACCACACGATTTTCAAAGCACAGTCTCGCAAACAAAAATGTGTGACAACTGCGTGGAAGCAGCTCACCAGTTCAATCGCCTAGGTGTGAACCTAGGCTTTGGTGTAAGAATTAGTTGCTAACCCCCCCCCACACCCTCCCTTCATATCCATGTGATGTTAAAAATGCCCGCTTTACAGCACATTACCACAATGCACATAATTTAGAGTGACACCCCAACTCGCACCCCTCGGCTGACTGTGCTTAGGACTAAACACCAATTTTTATAACGTTCAAATTAAATGAATGTTTGTTTAAAAAAAAAAAAGAAAGATGGCAGTGGAATTATGCTATGGTAAACGTGAACATGTAGAAGTGAACATCTGTGTTCTGTACACGGATTCCTCACCCCCTGTGCATTGTAATTTGTAGGTCAGGAAATTCCTGGAGTCCCCAGTGCAGATATAGATCACATGCTGCTCACATATTCCTCCGTTGCTTGATCACAGTCTAATCGGGAGGAGCAAGTTCCAGCAGCTGGGGTTTCTGGAGTACAGAGGATGAGGGAGGATGACGATGACATCTGCATGGTTCCCCCTTCACATGCACGCACAAGAGAGCTTGTGAGCAGCTCTTTAACCCTTGCACTGCTTGACGATTGGTAGCGGGACTATGATTGGTCACATTGCTGCTGATAATCTGGTTGTATTTGGCTTATGTAGCGTATGTTTAAAGTGGACATAGCACTGGATGTACAGTATATTTACATATTGTGTATACTTGCTAGGTAACGCTTGCAGGTATGCATTACTTCTCCCAGAGGTTACAGTACTCTCCCTGACAATGCTTCATCTGCTTTTCTTTCCAGAAGGACAGCGCCATCTGTATACAGGCATCACCCAGGGTAAGCATTTATTTCTTGGGCTAAGATTGCCCTCACCGATCAGCCATGACATTATGACCACTGACACGTGAAGTGAGGTGGAGGCAGTGTGATGCTTTGGGCAATGTTCTGCTGGGAAACCTTGGTTCCTGCCATCCATGTGGATGTTACTTTGACACGTACCACCGACCTAAACATTGTTGCTGACCAAGTACACCCCTTCATGGGAACAGTATACCCTGATGGCTGTGACCTCTTTCAGCAGGATACTGAGCCCTGCCACACTGCAAAAATGGTTCAAGAATGGTTTGAGGAACACAACAATGAGTTTAAGACTGGCCATACACTCGATTTTCACGCGATTTTCGTCTGAATTTGTCGTTGCTGCCAAGAACCCTCTTTCGATTCTAGCTCAAATAGTCCATCATGCACAGACCAATTTAATTTCCATAATTGTTCGTTAGCCATACTAACTCGCTGAATTTCGTCCATCGACAGAATGGATTTTCATTTGCGCATGTGCAGTGTTCATGTTGCAATTTTTGTTTTCGTACAAAAACGCCACCTGATCCAGCGTTTTTTCGCATGATTCGAAAAAGGTTTTCCAGCCTGAACGATCGAGGAAATTAGGCCAGGAGTACAGTAAAAAAATAATAATTTTGTTAACATCAACTGATCGGTTATCGTTCCAAAGACCATTCGTGGACGATTTCGGAACGATAATCGATAGGTGTATAGGCACCTTAAGGTAATGACTTTTACCTCCAAATTCTCCAGATCTCAATTCATTCGAGCATCTGTTGGGTGTGCTGGAAAAACAAGTCCGATCCATGGAAACCTCACCGCACAAGACTTAAAGCAGGGGTAGCAAACCTCCGGCCCTCCAGCTGTGGTGGAACTACAAATCCCATGAGGCATTGCAAGATTCTCACAGCCACAGACATGACTCCCGAAGAGAGTTGCATCATGGCATTTGTAGTTTCACCACAGCTGGAGGGCCGGAGGTTTGCTACCCCTGACTTAAAGGATCTCCTGCTAAGGGCTTTGTGCCAGATACCACAGCATACCTTCAGAGGTCTAGCGGAGGCTGTGACGGACCACCTGGTACCCTGACTGGGTACCTCCGTCAGAAATTAGCTTCCTCTCCGCTGGAACCCGAATTCCAGTGTCCTCAGCCCAAACCTGCCTAATTTTTGGACGGAACCAATATACTGTATTAGGACAGAAATCGAAACTCCTCAAACATCAGACAACACCAATGTTGAAGAACTGACTTTATTGAAAACCAGCTCAGTATATATAAAGTTCTGGAAGTCTAAAAACATAACGCAATCAAACATTAACAGAATGTGAACAGACATCCCCATCCCCAGTGTCTTAATGAAAGAATAGGGAGAGAGAAGACACATATGATGGGTTATCTCCAGAGTGTATCATATGTTAATTCACTCAGCTACATCTAGTGACAAGTTAATCCCATTGTCAACACAATCAGACAAATTGACAAATAGACTTGACTAACAGGTCCAGGACAGGATACTGGGGTATAGGAAAACAGAGTCTCAACTTCCCATGTATCCCCCACATCATTGGGAAATAGGTCTCTGGGGTCCTCTTGATCCATGGAACGTAAATAGAGGGTCCCACACAGCCCTAAAGCACCATGGCAAGCCCCTCTCCCAATCACTAGAACCCCCTACACAGCCAAAGCCCATAGTCAGTGGGAAGGAGGCAAGCCTGCAGTCCCCTCCAAATAGCAGAGTAACTGAGGCTTCCATCGCAAAGTCCATGCCTCATGGGGTCAGGGCTGTTTTGGTGGCAAAAAGGGGACTTACTCAATATTAGGGAGAGCGTTCATAGTGTTATGGCTGATCAGTGTGCATACAGGTGCCACAGATATCTGACACTTTTTTTGATTTTCTACAGTTACAGTGTTGCAGTCTGGTCACTGGGGGTTAGGAGACATTACACAGACGTATAATGTCACCTGACGCCACGCACGTTTTTAGTTTCTGTTCATTTCGGTTTTTTAAAATTATTTTTATTTTATTTTTTACTGTGGGGGTTGGGGGGAAATATCAGCGGTCTAAACAGACCCCTGATATTTCCCTTTTGAAATAGAAAAAGAATTTGAGGACGCAGAGTCCCTCTACAGCCTCTGTTCTAAATGAATGGAAAGCACTCAGTACAGAGGCTTCCCATTCATCCAGAAACTGGTCATATTAAAATATTTACTATCATCCAGTTATCAATGGGTAGAAGCCTCTATAGTTAGTGCTTCCACCCATTGAGAAACTCACGAATGAACAGGAAGTTATGTAAAGCATTTCCTGTTCATTCATAACTTGGGACACATTGTACATAACTCGGGTCACATAGTACTAACACTGGAGTGATCAGCTGATTTTATTAGAGTAAATGTAACTTTGCACAACCCCCTCCTTACCATTACATGGGTG